>NW_008678365.1:0-23354 GCF_000695815.1 Acanthisitta chloris | reverse complement strand
CCTGCTTTAAACATATCTGCTTAAAAATTCATGTGATATGATGCTGTCTGTACTTGAGAAGATTGCTACAATTCTTCCTGTCCCTTTGAGATGTGTTTCTATTTAGCTGACTTAAGCAATGGGCGTGCAGAAAAGAACAGGACTCATCTCTTTTGTCTGGCATCACTCAGCCATATAGACTTTACTTACTAAACTCCTGTTTGCTTTGGGCTGCAGCAGTGATTCTCACTGTACCAGTGTACAAATCTTGTACTTTTAATATTGTTCATATATAATATGTAAGAAATCTTTACAGACTAAATAGGACAATGCTGTTTATTTTATGGAAAATAACATTTAGCAATGTGCAGCTATGCAGTGATCAAGGCCAGGCTGGATGAGCCTTGATCAACCTGATGTAGTGAGGAGGTGTCCCTGCCCAGGGCAGGGGGTTGGGCCTAGATGATCTTCAAGGTCCATTCCAACTCCTAAATTCTATGATTCTAGATTAGAAAACTATGCAGATGACAGACTGTAATATAAACTATTACATTTGCTTTTTTTATGAGACATAACTGATTCTGTTTTTGAAAGTGAGTACATACATCAAATATTAATCAAATCTTAAGAAAGCTAAACGTGTCATGACATTCAATAAATGCATCTTGCAAATGTTTTGAATATAGTATTTATTAACTTAGGAAGTTAATTTGATAATTTCTTGAGAAATTATTTCTAGAAGCTTATATCTAATCCTTGTTCCTTCAAGGGCCCCTAACTTACTTGAATTTTCTTTCAGTGATGTTAGTGGCAAAGTTCCTGTAGACTTCCCACAGCACAGGAACATGTTTAAGGTGATCACTCAAGGTTCTTTTGGTAATTCACTATGTCTCTTTGGTTCAGGCAGTGGGGTTTCATCAGCCTGGCAGCATCAGAATTGCTTCAACCCCTACCAGGGTAGATGAATTTAAATACCAAATGACTCGTGCTGGTTGGCACCCAACAGAGCAGTACCTAATCACACCTGAGAAAGTGCAAGAGCTGTTTCCCTTATTGAACATGGATAAGGTAAAGGAGAAAGTTTTATGACATATAACTTCCATTGCAATTAAATTTTGGTCTATCAGACATATATATATATGTAAGGTCTGCCTTCTTTATGCAGGTTGTACAAGAAATTCTTGTATTTCAATAAGAAAATGATCTATTATAGACTAAAATTGGACTGACATGCATTTTAGTGCATGTTTTGTGTCAGCATGCATACTATTACATATTATATATATCACATTAAAATAGTAAAGCATTGCAGGCTTTGATTGCATGGGAGATGAAACCAATTATACTTACTTAGACCATCATTATGTTGTACAGTTGTGTGTAAACTGATGTTACTATATGTTGTGAAAATCTGTTTTGATGTGACTTCTTAAGGTTTGCTGATTTTGGTAAATTTTCTTTCATTTGGGGGATTTCAGGTTTTAGCTGGCCTGTATAACCCTGGAGATGGTCATATTGATCCCTATTCTCTCACTATGGCCTTGGCTGCAGGAGCCAGAAAATATGGTGCCCAGTTAAATTATCCTGTGCAAGTAACTAACCTGAACTCCCGATCAGATGGGACGTGGGATGTTGAAACTCCACTGGGAACAATTCAAGCAAAGAGAATTGTGAATACTGCAGGTAGGATTCAATATAAGAATTTGTGTACCCTTCATATTTACCAGCTAGCTGACACCAATCACCTGTACTGAACTGTGTGGATTGCAGGTATAAGTTATATGTGTTTTTGAACATTTGCATGGTTTGTGGTAAAATGTACTTTGCACATATTACTTTACAGTATGGTGAAAAATTAACTATTTTATTAGTTGTCCTTGAATAGGCATTAAAAGTATTTATTTATGGTTTGTCTCCAGCAGTTACTAATCAGATTGCCTTGTTAGATTTCAGTAGCGAAAGAGACCTTTACCGATCTACAGTAAGTTGTGTGGAAGAAAGGCTACTGTCTAGAATCATAGAGTCATAGAAAATCCTGAGCTGGAAGGGACCCACAAGTATCATTAAAGTCCAGCTCTTGGCACTCCATAGGACAGCCCCAAGGATCCCACCATGTGCCTGAGAGCATTGTCCAAACACTCCCTGAGCTCTGGCAGGCCTGGGGCTGTGACCACTGCTCTGGGAAGCTGTTCCAGGGGCCAACCATCCTCTGGGGGAATGAACCATCCTCTGATCTATGCAATATCATCCCCTAAAATCTAGTGAAAGATACTTAGGAAGGGAGATGGAATGTACAAATGAAGTAGAAATGTCTTCACTCTTTATCCCAAAGAGATTGAGGATTTGCAGCAAGTAAGATAACCCTGTCTGTTTCAGTATTATCTTCCTCTAGGATTTAACTCTATCCACATACCCTTGAAACAGAAGATTTTTGTTGTCCTTTGAGTAGTATTGTAAAAATGTGCTTGGCTTAACGATGCATTTTTTGTATGTCATAAAAATTTCCTAACTCAAAGAAGCTTGTATTTACATAGGCAGTTTTTATTTGTTGTGTTAAAGAAGCCAAGCTGATGGTTCGGCTTCAAAGAGCTCTTGAGCACGAGTCCTTTGGATTCAGGTTTGTTTTCCTAAACAAGCTAATAAGTCTAAAAGTGTGTATTCAACCTAAGCTTCAGTTATTTTAATGCTGCTTTTTGCAAGTATAGAAAAATACATGACTGGTGAGTCTGTTGGCAGGTCCTGTGTGAAGCATGCCTTCATAGTAGACTTTCTGTTTTCTGTTGTTTGAAAACATGTTGAAGACTTACCTTATACATGAAATTCTTGATGTCTCTGTCTCAAACTGAATCATATCTGCATTTTTTAGGGCATTAGTCTTTCATACATCACATCACAGCGAGTAATCAGGCTTCAGTAGGAAGCTGTGTTGTCCCACATGAACTTGCTCTCTCAGATGGGACAAGTGAACTGATAACAAGAATGTGTATTTGTAATTCCTTTCTGTCTATGTGCAGTGGAACAGGAAGGGGAAAAAAAGCATCTATTTCTAGTTCAAAACAGATAAAGGGATGATGCTGAGACAGGGACTCTTCTCGTTGGTGGGTAGAATAGTCATGGTTGACAATTGGAATTACGAGTGGATTGGACTGGAAGGGGAATAGCCTAGGGGAGCGAAATGCTTGGGAAAGATTCCTGGAGGTGATTGGGAGCACTGACAGCAAGTGGAACACCTACATGCTAGAGGACTTGCTGAATAAGGAAGCTCAAACCAGGAGGGGATGCCAAAAGTGGGGGTGACACCATGGAGAGAGATGGTGGGGAAGTATCTGATATGTTTCATTAAGGAAACTGGAGCTGGAAGTTTTCGGACAAAATCCTTAGGAAGGATACACAAGGAATGGTTATGTGTGAAACTGAGTGGAAAACTGAGGCTACCTGAGCTGTCTAAACATGAAAGACTGGTGGAGTAGCAAGGGAGAGGTAGATGGGAGCAGATTGGAAGGAGGAGAAGGCAGCTGGGACAGACTTTGACAAAAAAGAGAGACTGACTTGCACATGGACTGAAAATAGTTGAAGAAGGGTGTAAGGGCTGGAGTAAGAAGAGTAGAGTTTGAGGCAACAGAAAAGAAGAGCAGGTATGGGACAAGCAGGGATGGTGAAGAGAGAAGAATGGGACAGAAGGAAATTTGGAGATAGTGGGATAAAAGGTCTAAACACTCAGGGGATGAGCTTTATTTTCTTTCAACATATGGTATGCAGACAGAAATGTGTTAGATCTTTCCAGGCTTTCAGTAAGGACTAAGTGGAAAACCCATTGAAAAGTCTGATTTCTCATCATATGCCTTCCACACATTGGTGATCATGTGCTATTGCTATATTCCTAGCTAAAGTAACAAGGGTCTGAAAAGGTTCACCTTGAGGCTCTAGGCTTGCTCATGAGTGTGACATAATGACATTTTGGAGAGAAAGAGGACTGGAGGAGTTCAGTATGCTTTTTAGAAAGCAAACAACCACACAGACAGGGAAATCAAGTTAAAAGAATTTTACGTAGATCACAGAATCAAGCACTTGGAAGATGAGAGGTGTCAATATTTGATTGCCTTTGGACTGTCAGTTCATGGCTCTCAGGCACGAATTGTGGGACAGCATTCAGTTACAAAATCACAAGTTCTCTTACAAATAGAATTCTTATGTCATTTGTACACAGTGCGGATATATTGGCCTGGGAGTGATCCAAGATTATGAAATGGAAAGGCAGCTCTTTTGGCAATCAGAGGTCTTATTCAGGCCACAAACTTCTAGGTACTCATTATTCCTAACTATTGGCTCTGCCTCATATGGATAAAGTATCACAGATGTAGTAATTTTCTTACATTTTTTGTAGTGTAGTTACCTTTCTTTGCTTATATATCAAGTTGACATTAAGCAGACTTTTCTAGTAAACACTTTTTGATGCTTATTTGCAAAAATTAGAATGCACCTTTGTGAGCTTTTCGTCATTTTTATTATTTAATAAATTATTAAATCAACAATATATTTACTTAATTCTCTTGTGTAGTTAACTGTTCAGCCAAAATGAATATTTGAAGCACATATTGCTTAACATTCTGGCCAATTATGTAAAATCAAATACCTCTTATAAATGTTTTCTCAGATAACACTCATTCTTTTTCTCAGCCTTGCCTTGCTCCACTGCAGATCATGACTGGTATAATTCAGAGCTCGTATTTTAGGCTCATGTTGCAGAGAAAAATACATCACAGGGCTCTTTACATTCTCTCTCCCCCTTGCCTCACCCCCCAGCTGACATCTGCTGCAGAACTGGAACAAACTAGTTCCAGCCAATCTTTAGCTGTTCCTTATGTGAGATTTCCATTTTGGAGGAAAGCAGATGCCTAATAAATAATCCCTGACGTGAGCTAACTGGTCCTGAGCCTGCTGAAGTGATTTGCAGCCCATTTATAATGGAATGTTTGATTAAAGACTGCAAAAATAGTGAATTTAGCTTATTTATACAGTATGTGTGTGTGTGTATCGGCATATATTTGCAGACATCTACATGCTGTATATGCAACCACTTATATATAAGCAGTGGTGGACGATTCTCTGTCTCAAAACCAAGAGACAGTCAGATTACATACTTCAGCAGATACACTAAGTAATACCACCACTAAATATTTCAGCGTCAGATGTTTTCAGCCTCTACAATTTAATCTTTATAAGTGTCCTAACGATATAATGTATGCCTTCATTTATCTTCACTATGTGTGATAGGACATGACATCTGCTTCCATTTAGAATTTTGCTTCAGAGAATATTTTCTGCCTTTTGCCCTTTTTGGTTTTGTAACACCTTTGCACATGTTTCAAAACCTTTGAACGAAGAAACTCTAATATTTTTCATTCCGTAAATGTCAACTGTTGTTATTCTGAGCAATTAAATTATCACTTATCATATGGTAATTACTTATCAAAATGTGACTTTTTTTGAAACCGCAATACTGAAGATTTTACTGTAAGCAAATCTAAACTATTTGCCTCTTATTCAAAAGAAATTTAAAGTCAGCTGTGTCTGTAATGTACTTCTGCAAACTGAATGGCTAAGAACTTTACTGTTATTTTGAAAGAAACCAAGCTAAGATTCAAACACCTAATTTACTCCTACTTTGCTTTTTCTCCTCCTCTGTGGAGAATTAGTTGACCTTACCTTAAAATAGTTTTGTTGTAGGTGACATGGAAATCAAAAGAAGTTTCCTAAAGATTTTTGACTTAAATCCACATGTGTATATGTCATGCGTAATGAAGGAAACCCTTGCAGATGTGCTAGACATGCAATTTTATTAGAAATTTTAAATTGTTTTTGGTATAAGGGAACATAAGTCATGTTTCAGTAGCCTTAAAGGAGGGTTTGGATTGCTCACTCTATGTGACTGCGGCAGGATCATCCCTGAGCTAGTGCAAATGACGTAACAAGTGTCCTGGCAGTGAGTCTCCTCCAAGTACTGATGGTGCCATTAAGAAGCAAAAGCCTCATGTGTGATAACTCCAGAGCAACAGGTACTGTTTCTAGTATTGATTGGACAAAGCCTTTTGACTGAACAGATCTGTAGATGGTGATGCTGATTCCTGCCCCCTCTGCTTTAGCTCTCTGTCAGCAATTGTCAAGTGAGTCACCACCGAAAATATTTTCCTGAGAAACTTTGCATTTTTAAAATCTGCGGGTGTTAGACCCTGAGGCTGGTTGGTGATATTAAATAAGAGGCTGACAGCCCTCCTGGCATGGGGGAATGGCACAAGGCCAGCACAGCCCAATTCAACTTTCCTAATTGCCCTGGCCTCAAGCCATGCCAGAGGTGAGAGGATGTATTCCCGAGCTAATGTCAGCAAGTGGCGTGAGCCGGCTGCTCCCGGTGGGACAGGGAGCCAAGCATAGGAACAAGGCTGGCACAGTCAGCAAGGGCTGTGTCCAACAGGGTGCAGGGGAGGGAGCAGGGAAGGACCAGGACCCGCAGCTGGGGTCAGCCAGCAGTCCAGACCTCCAGACAAGCTTGTGGAGATGAGGCACAGGCAGATCCGTAGTGATGAAGCCAGGAATGTGACCACAGGTCAGGAACAGGTCTGGTGACGATAACCAGGATCGAAAAGTGCCCAGTAATCAACAGGCAGGACTGCAGAGATGAGACTGAGCTGAGGTCAAGCTGAGAAGTAGTCCACGGATCAGGGTCTGGATCAATGCGTTCCATGGCCAGGCACAGATATGGTTGTGACAGAGCTGGAAACAGGCACACACCTACAATCAAACCAGCTCAGACAGGTTCTGAAGGACCTGAGCTGACCTGGAATGGCCTTCCTCCATCCATGGGCAGTTCTGTGGGTGTTAGTCCCAGAGCAGACTGTTCAGGGTCATTTATGACTTTTGGTCCCCCCAGAGCCCCGAGAGCTAAACTTTGACCAGGTTTTGGAGAATATGGAGTTAAAGAGAGAGGTAGGAGCATTTGGTTAAAACAAGTAAGCAGCAGAAAGGAAGCAAAGTTGCCTTTTAACCTGGGCATCATGAAATATAAGTCCCAGGAGAAGAGGCAGCTGTGTTCGGTACCAAATCTTGCTGGAAATACTTTGTCATAAACAGTTTGTTGTCAGCTGGTTACACAGGAACCAGGCTGACCTGCCTTCCTTCCTTGGGTGCCATATGGCACATAGCCTTTAATTTGGAGGGCCCTGCTATCTCTCCTTCTTCCTTCATTTTGGCTTCCCCCAACACTCACTGCTGGTCTCCCCTGAAACTCCTACTGCTTTGGATTTCCCCACTTCATTCCCACTACTGAGACCTCTGCCCCTTGATCTGAAGTGTCAGGAGAGTGGGACTGAGGGGTATTCAAATCTTCTTAGTGCAGCTTCCATCCCAGTCAGTTGTACCTGTCTGATTCCCAAGTCTGTTATGTTCCAGCCTCGCAGCAGATGTAAGCCATGATGCAGAGCTCAAACTAGTTAAGTTTAGCAGTTAAGTGGCTTCCACTCCCTGACTTTGACACAGGTACCTCACTAAATGAGTGCCACAGAATCAAAGTCATTAAGGTTGGAAAAGACCTCTGCGATCATCAACTCCAACCTATTATCTAGCACCACCATTTCACTAAGTGTCGCATCCAGTCTCTCCTTAAACACCTCCAGGGATGGTGACTCCAACACCAACTCTCCGTAAAGAAATTCATCCTAATATCCAACCTATACTTCGCCTGGTGCAGCTTGAGGCCATGTCCTCTCATCCTGTCACTTGTTCACCTGGCTACAACCTCCTGTCAGGTAGTTGTAGACAGCAATTAGGTCACCCCTGAACTCCTTTTCTCCAGGCTGACTCCCCCCAGCTCCCTCAGCCTCTCCTTATAAGACTAGTGTTTCAGACCTTTTCCCAGCTCCACTGCCATTCTCTGGACACTCTCCAGCACCTCAGTGTTCTTTCTGTAGTGAGGGGCCCAGAACTGGACACAGTACTTGGAGGTGTGACCTCACCAGTGCCACGTACAGGAGGAGAATCACTTCCCTAGTCCTGCTGCCGTACTATTTGTGATACAAGTCAGGATGCCATTGCACACTGCTGTCTTATTGATTTAACCTTAACAGAGATGGATTAGGTCTTCTTTAACTTATACCTTGTGGGATACATAAAGGACTTTGAGCCACTTTCAGAGGCAGGGAAATTGTTGCTTTCATTTTCTGGTCACAGTCTATATCAGATCTTCTAATTGGACAGCTGTGGGAGAGCACACTGACTACTCACCGATACAAACATCATAATGAATTGATTGCTTTGTAAGGGACATAATTAATATGAGTCACATGGTGCATGTGAAGGAGAAGAGAACCTTCAATGCTTGAGGTTAGCTGCCCATACTGCCTTGGTCTGTTGGGGTATTAAGACTTGACTACTGTCTTGGGCAAGCTCATTTGGTTAGGAATAAGAGACCAGCTAAGTTAACACCTATGGTGAGAAGTAATTTATTCTGGTTTTCAAGTGTCTCTAGCTTTGATGGCAGTATATTGCAGACCTGCTTTACCAAAATAAACCATGGGGTTTGTGGAACTGTTAATTAAATTATGTTCTGAACTTTCAGAAGCCTAATCTATAATTTTCCAATTATATTTTTTAATATGTGCATACTTAACAATATATGGTAGTATAATTAGAGAAAAGGGCATGGAATTGTGGAGGGAAAAATATGCTGGATGATATGAAAAACTGTTTGAAAATTAGAAGTATGAAAATATTTTGTTGTCATACGTAAGAGCACAGTGTTTCCTGCAAATATTTTACTGTCATTTTCCATTCACTGAAAATAGTTTGAATATTTTTATTTTGTTTGGGGCTTTTTTTCTTCTCTAGGCTTCTGGGCCCGTGATTTAGGCAAGATGATTGGCCTGCAGCATCCTCTCATACCTGTTCACCATCAGTATGTTGTGACATCAACTA
The DNA here is from genome assembly GCF_000695815.1 of Acanthisitta chloris. Classification (NCBI taxonomy): domain Eukaryota; kingdom Metazoa; phylum Chordata; class Aves; order Passeriformes; family Acanthisittidae; genus Acanthisitta; species Acanthisitta chloris. The sequence continues at coordinate 14,408 of NW_008678365.1, read as the reverse complement.
TCCCTGAAGTCAAAGCCCTAAAAACAGAACTGCCTGTGATTCGTGACTTGGAAGGATCATATTATCTAAGGCAAGAGAGAGATGGCCTTTTATTTGGTCCATATGAAAGTGAGGAGAAGATGAAGCTGCAGGACTCATGGGTTGAAAATGGAGTCCCACCAGGTAATTAAGAACATTAAATCTTTAAACTTGATAAGCACTAGCACATGTTTTAATGTGTGTAAATCCCAGGCTGTCATGCTGCCTTATGTGATGGAAAATATTTGTAATGAATTATTGTAATGCAGAAACTTATTTCAAAGAATAATTGTATCTCTAATGATACAAGACACTAGAAATAGAAATGTACCATAAGAAAAGCCTGTTTGAAATAGACACAAAATACTCATCTACGACATAGTCTTAGCCTACTCTCTGAAGAGGTGCCTGTGTGTTGTGGTTAGATACAGCCACCAAGTCTGTGTTTTATATATATATATATAGAGAGAGAGAGAGAGAGCCTTTTGCAACTGAATAGGGATTTTTTATAAGTTACAGTTCTCTGCAGCATACTGACAGGGGCTCTGGATTTTTGCTGTTCCCTCAGAGATGATGTGATTGTCAACTAGGAGCAGCAAAGGAATGTCGTAGGCAAAATGCTGTGCTTGGATATAAAGAGAGCTGTAGATCTGCATAGGATACAAAAATGTCCTAACTATGCCATACAGCTGCTTACTGAAATAAAGAATAATAAATTGTTGTGCTATATCTAGGCTCCAGCTTTCCAGTCACTTCCAGACAGAAAGTTATACAAGTCAAAAGTGTTGCTGTTTTTAAAAAAAATGCAACATGTTTCCTAAGGAGGAGCAATCAACATTGCCCAGTTTTGGATTGCTCTATCACAGCTTTCTGAAATTAGTGTCTCCAGTAGTGTTAAGTGCCTCTACAGAATGATGTTCAGCAATGCATAGTGCCCAGACTGAAGGGTGAAATATACCCAGGAATTCATGTGGTTTCATGGAAATCATAGGCTGATACAGGGAGTGTCTTTCTTCCCCTCCTCTAATTCTTGGCACATTGAGAAAAATAAGTTGGCCTTATTAATGCAGAAGAAAGTTTCTGTGTTTCTTCACTTCCTTTCTGCTGCATTGTTGAATTTGCATGACCTTAGGGTTAAATAAATATGTATAAAGGATAGTATAACTGCAGTGGCAAATAAACTTGATCCTGCAGGTAACTAGGGATTTATGCACACCACTTTTCTTCTGTAGGATGGCAAATATACACACTGATTAATTCCATATAGCTTTTTGTATGTGTAGATTGCATAACTGCATGTAAAATGTATGTGTTTTCAGTGTAAATAAGCATATAACAAGAGAAATATTTGTGCAGGTTTTGGAAAAGAACTTTTCGAGTCTGATTTAGACAGAATAATGGAGCATATTGAGGCTGCTATGGAAATGGTCCCTGTTTTGAGAAAAGCAGACATCGTAAACACAATTGCAGGTCCCATCACCTATTCTCCAGACATTCTTCCAATGGTGGGACCACATCAGGGTGTCAGAAATTACTGGGTAGCTATTGGTTTTGGGTAAGTTCTTGCAAAAACTTTTGCCTGTCATGTTGTTAAAATGTCAGTCAGCTCAAGCTTTGCATATTTGAATTTGTTTGGGGGTTGTTTTGCAGACATTCTGTGTAAAATACAATTGGAAATAGTCTGAATTGCCACAACCTGCATAATGTAAGCTCATTCTTCTGTCTTCTTCATAGCTCTCAGTATTTTCTCAGTTTGTTTCCTCCTTTTAATCCGGAGGCCAATATCTGTGGCACTTTGTGAAACAGTGAGAAATGGGTAACAGTTTGTACTGTCTGTGCAGCAAGTTGAAGCCATAAAAGTTCTGAGCTTTACAATACACTTTCCAGTTCATTTCATGTATTGCTTTGAATTACACTGTATTTAACAGTTGTTTGGGGTATGTAAAACTGGTTTCACTAAAATTTGGGCAAAAATGAATGGTACAGGGAGGACTTTAATGCATTGCGTGAAGAGGTGAAGGCATACTATTCAGAAGGCATTCCCAGTATATCGTGTGACTGACTACTCTAGGGATACAAACTCAGTAATATTTCTGACTGCTGAAAGTTGAGCTGAAAAATTCGGTTGCTGGGTGTTGGAGGAAAGCAGATGAAGAGGACAGTGTCACAAGAGACGAGTGGTTTACTGGTGTCATTCCCCTGCCCATTATGATATTTTCTTTGAATGTGATTTACATCTTATTTACTATTTACTGCACTGGAGTCAGCTGTAAAACACTTACTAACATCCCTTTAATCTTCTTAGTTTGACCATTGATTGAAGATGGATAGAATGAACCAAATAGAATTCCAGGCACGTCTTACCGAAGACATTCTGTTTACATTGTTTTTCCAATTGCCTAATTTGCTGTTCAAAATCCAGCTCAGCTTTTTCCAGCTTTCTTTCATTCCAAACCAAACAAACCCTCAGATCATAAGATAAGCCAGTATCACTAACATGCTTTCTGAGGCCCTCAAAATAAAAAGGCTTGGTAATTTTGCAATGATTCATTGTGAAAGGTATTCACCTTTGCTGCTTGGATTTTTAGAAAAATAATGTTATCTTTTAGTAACATTTGCAGAACTTACAGTTACAAAAGCGGTTTGCCTAGACCTTGTTCACCAAAAAGACTGTTTAAGTTCATTACTCTGCAGCCAGACTTTGGAGCCTGTTTTTCTTCACTGGTGTCAATGGGATCAGAATCAAAGTTCCAAACCTGAAAAATTGAGAACTAGTGTTACATGTTTAAGTTTCTTTAAACAACTGATTTCAGGAGTTTGATTAATCTCTCAGTGTTTGGACACAGGAGGTTATTATGTGGCTCTCACTGGATTGTCTGTCTGCTTTTCAGGACTTTTGACTCTCTGTTCTATGCTTCTGGGTCACTGCAGTGTTTCTACCAGTGTTGTAATTTTTTGTGTGCATTAGCAAATCCTTATCTCACAGTCAGCTAGCAGGGACATTATGACAGAGGACATAGTGCTGTTAGATTAGAGGATTTTTATTATCTAAAATTAGCAGCTTGCTAGGCATTTTAACATGCAAAGAAGTTAAGTATAGTTAGAAGAGCTTGTGGTGCTATTTATTATTAAGGTTGCTCAATGCTTCCCATTTTTAGTCACTTATAGCTTTGCAAATGTTAACAAGAGTAGGCTAGGATTTTATTCAGAAGAGTTTAATTAAAAGCAGTGTAGCCGTTTCATAACCTGGGACAAAGTCACTAGAAAAGGGACCATGGTGTGCAGAGACTCAGATTTCCTAGGAAAAGGAATGGAATGAGATGAAAACTGGTGAAAGGCAAGGACTCATAAGTAAGACACAAGAAGACACAGGGACAATGGGGAGATAAACTGTCAGGGATTGGAAGGAGAGAAGGAAAAACAGAGTACAGTTTGTGTTCATTAAGGACATTTTCTCTCAGTCATATGAAGACTGTGATTCCTACACTGTACTCTTTACAGCTACTTGTAATATTCTGTCCTTGAACAGCATGTTTCATTCTTGTGCAGCAAAACTGCAGTGGGTATATCAATACAACAGCTCCCTATTATGTTAGGTAAAGAGGGATTGGGGCACTGTGTGTAATGTAAAATCTCTGACAGTGTAGGCCCAGCTAGGAGCACCAAAGCCAACAGGTTGCACAGTTAGTGCTGCAAAGCTCTGCAGAGACCACTCAGCCCATGTGCAGGGCTGGGCTGTACCTGTGGCAGCAGAGCAGTCTGCCCTGTGCTGTTTGCTCCTGGTGTTATCCTACCACCAGTTCAGCAGTCTTCAGCTGAAGCTAAAAACCTTCACTATATTCGATGTGTCACCACTCACAATCATGCAGAGGTCTCTGCTGTTGTTCCCCTGTGCTTTTGCCTCAAATGAATGGTGCAGGGAGACTTAAACAGGCTAAAACTTCTCCTGGAGCTGTACTTGAAGGCATGATAGCTATGGTCACAAAGCTTATACCCGTGACTAGCCAAGAGCTGCTTAACTGAATTAACGCCACCATGAGCTGACTCTTCTGTAGCACTTCCAAAGTGGCAGTTTACAAGCACTCACCCTACTGTGTCAGCTGTGGTGAGAGAAGCTTGTGCTCAGCCTGAAGATTTGTGCTGAACTGCCTAAAGGATTGTGTTTGGCATAATTACATCATGTACTCAGTTGTTTGATATTTCTCTTCTTTAATTAATTAATTAATTAATTAATAAGGAATAAGACCCCACTATATCAAAGTAGTCTCGTTGATACTATGGATGCATTCTTATGCATATGTATTGGAATTAAATGATTACTCCTCTTTTTTTTTTGCAAGATCCTTGCCTGTTTTACCTGAGGACACAGAATTCAGACTGCAGAGTTGAAGAACAGCAATTTAACTTTGTTTTAGTTTCATTAATCTGTGTTAGTGTTTGTGATGTATTTGCTGCATGTTAATCTAAACTTGGTTTTGGACAGACTTAACTCTTTCTTCAAGGATTTTTCTGTTGTGCTCATTGGAGCATTTCACAGATAACTAAGAATTTATTTTCACATCTTCCCTAGACATATTTTGCCGATTTTTTGTAGACATATCAAACCAACTGACAGAAGTATTAAAAGTTCTAAATCATTCAGTATTAATGATTCTTTGTCATTAAACACTTCAGTGTGAAATCAGAGGTTCCTGTAATTTAGCATTACATGGCACAGTTTGATCATATGCAAACTGAGTAGCAACATACACATATTGTAGCACAACAAGTTTTGTGTCCCCAGTTTTCTAGTTTGGGTACCTTGCATGAGCTCATTTCACACATTTTTCCCCATGGATATCAAGACATCAGACATTTTGATCGTTAGAATTATGTACAAAATGTTGAAGTACAGAAACCTAAAATCTATCCTATTATAACTTTTGAGCATCTACCTTTTCTATGTTCCTTTAATGTAGGTTTCTGACGAGTTTTCCTCTGCAGTCAGATTCTTCACATACTCATTATGTAGGAACAGGACAGGCTTTTGCTACAGACTGGTAGCAGAAAATTTCTATATGTTTATTTCATTAGCATAAGCTCTCTGGAACCAGTTCTTTTTGCAGCTGTAGTGGAGAACAGAGAAGATAAATCAGATGAGAAAAAGGCAGTTCTCAAACTCTGGCACCATTGCAAACAAGTCTTCTATTTTTGTCCCCAGTTCCTCTACACTCCCTGATTTTCTGTGGTGCAATATAAAAAGTACTGCTGGTATTTCAAATTCCTTAAAGTTCTCTCTGTGGTGTTGTCTCCTGACTTCTGCTGCTGTTGTCACTGAAAAGTGAATACTCAATGTAGCTGCTAGAATGTCTTGGTATGGATTTCAAATCTGAGTCTGATTTAATCAAACCTGATTGAAAAAGAAGAGGTATTGTGTGATAGGAAAGTGTATGTAATGGACATCAGAAGTTTGAGAACTTTCTTTTGTGGTAATTGTTGAAGAGTGTTAATTTCCCTGGAAGAGTTGTTATGAATAAATTACGAATTTTAGCGAAAGAAAGCTATAATCTTGAGCACTGCAACTGCTGTTCGTGAGCAATGACGTTCTGCTGCTGACAGCAGAGCAGAGAAATACCTGTTAATAAATTATTTAATCTTGGAAAACACGGCAAAACAGAGCAAGTAAAAAAACAGAGGGAAAAATTTTAAATCCTTTAGGGTCTGTGTTAGTATGTGTGTTGGAACTGATGTTAAAAAGCAAAACATATAAGACTTTCCCTGTTTTTAAGGTATGGCATTATACATGCTGGTGGTGTAGGAAAGTACCTCAGTGACTGGATCCTTGAGGGGGAGCCTCCATTTGACCTGATAGAATTAGACCCAAACCGCTACGGAAAGTGGACAACCACAGAATACACAGCAGCCAAAGCAAGAGAATCTTATGGGTTTAATAACATTGGTAAGAAGGTGTTTTTAAAAATATATTTACAACCTGGAAATGAATTCCAGCAAAGCCTGCCTCTAGATTTCTCTGTTTGTATACATGTTCCATGTCTTGGTGATGATCTTAGTATGACATTGGTTTGGGTATTATTTTTCTGTTTGGTTTTCTTTTCCCCTTTAGTTGGTTACCCTAAAGAAGAAAGATTTGCTGGGAGACCAACAGAGAGAACCAGTGGGCTGTACGATTTGCTCAAGTCAAGATGTTCAATGGGCTTTCATGCAGGATGGGAGCAACCTCACTGGTTCTACAAACCTGGTGATGTGACTGGATACAAGTAAATGAAAGATTTTTGTTTGGTTTTTTCCCTACCCTGAGAAACTGTCATGACAGCAAGAGACGGCTGAGTTAAATTTCATGAAAACCATACATTTATCATTAATTTCAGCTAAAGGCACCTAGTAGGTAGATCTTCCATTCTCATTTTTCCATAGTTTAGAATACATTTTATTCTGATTAGTGTGGACATTTCAAAACACACATCGAGGTATCCTGTAACTGTTCTAGGTTGGGGGTATCAGTGAACAACCTAGCTCAAGGAAGAGCTTTAAAAACAACTTGTTCATTATAAATGTGTATTTTTCTCCACGTCTTATTATCTGACCAGCAGCACAGTATACTATTTCATGAAAAAGCTCATTCTTCTCTCTATAATTGTCTAGAAAGGTGAAGCCCAATCTTCTTTTCTGTCTTTTTTCTCTATCTGTGCCTGCCCACCTTGTTACCTGCCTGCTTCAGGGAGCTTCCAGCAAAGGAATCTCATAGAAGATTAAAGAGACACACTCTGTTCAGAAATAAAGCCTTTGACACCTTAAACTCAAATAAATGATTCAGCAACAATGTATGCTGTAAATTTGCACATGACAAACTACTACTTCTTCTAACATTTCAACAGTGCACAGTTTATTATACAAAATGGTTGATATAATATCAACCCATATCTTCTCTGTTGTTAAAGGATTTTAATTATTAAGCTGTCTTAGACTAAGGAAAATATTGGGTAAGCTGCCTACAATGAGGAAAGTCTGTCTCTTTTGGATGATTATTAAACTGAAGGCTGCATCTTGCTGAAGAAAGCACAGAATTTCTGATTCGTGTTTTATGTGTCTAAATGCTCTGTTTCAGACCCAGTTTTCGGCGCACAAATTGGTTTGACCCTGTGGGTCGTGAGTATAAACAGGTTATGGAAAAAGTTGGTGTGATTGACCTGTCACCATTTGGCAAGTTTAAAGTAAAAGGCACAGATTCTGTTAAGCTGCTGGATCATCTATTTGCAAATGTTGTTCCAAAGGTAAATGGGACAGTTATAACTGATGGATTTAGACAGCCAAGATCTGTTCCAGGCATGGAAAATGAAGCATAATATTATTGCTGTATCTTGCAGACATCAAATACACAGATCCCTTGGAGAAATTTCAGTATCAGGTGTTTTGCACTCAGTTAAGAGCACAAACAGTGGACTTCATACTAGAGCAGCCCCAAGTAGAAGTACCTTTTGGCACAGATCATTGAATCAGAATGGTTGAGGATAGAAGGGACCTCTGGACCTCATCTTGTCCAACCCCCTGTTCAAACAGGTCACTGCCTAGGACTATGTTCAGATGGCTTTGAGTATCTCCAAGGATGGCAACTCCACCAGCTCTCTGGTCAACTTGTTCCTATGCTTAGCCACTTCTATAGTGAAAAAGTGTTTCCCTATGTTCAGACAGAACCTCCTGTGTTTCAAATCTTCATCTAGAAAGTGCAGATGATTCTCATCTGGAATTCTTTTACAGTAGTATAGCTTGGCATCTGCGTGCCTAAAAATGTGCTGTCCTGTGGCAGCTTGAGATAGTAGAGCAGAGCAGTGGAAGATGCCTGATCATAGCTGGCTGCTGTATTCTTCCTGGGTGTCCAAGAGAACAGCTTTGTTGGGTGGGGTTTTTTTTCCAAATGTGACCATGCTTGTTCTCCAGCCCCTCATACTGACTCTGTTTTACAGCTGGGTGCCTGGAGCAGGTAGGGTTTCAGATTTTCAGGAGATTCAGCTTTCACCTCACACCTGTCCTTTCTTCAGAAGTTTATGGATCCTTAGACTGTGGTCCTGTGCTCAGAAATGGCATACTCTGACAAACTACCCCAGGTTTCTTATTCTTGGTCGTTGGTTTGTGATAGTGCTCCACAAGTCCTTTTATCTTCCTGCTTTGTCAACCACCCTCAAGCAGTGTCTTTAACTTTAGAGATAGTCCTCCAGCAAGCAAATGATTCCTTTCTGAAGTTCTACAGACGTGGGGTTTGCTCATTTCAGCATATAATTTCATTAAGGTTTTGCAGGAGGTGATGGTCTTTGCTGCTGCAAACACCAGAGGAAGGAAGCATAGGGAAACAGCAAGTGCGCTGAGACTATAGTTATGAATGTAGATAAGCTCTACTCAGAGGTCAGAGCCAACTGAATGGGAAGTCTGTACACAAAAACTGTATCCTATAGGTTTAGGAGAAAGAAAAACCTGAATTGCAATGTAGTAATTTTTTTTTACTACATGAATTTTATATTAATGATATAGATTGATGGTTTGTCTTCTGCCTAGCTTGGGGTAGAAGCAGGGTAACTGTGTCATCAGTGGGCATGGATAACACTTCCTGAATATATTTATGTGGTGGAAGGAAATCAGGATTAAGCAGTAAAGTATGAGAACAAATCAAGTGCTTTCTATGGAGTTCAGTCAGTGCTGCTAAGGGGAAAAAGAGCTTGATGGCAAAGCAAAAGGTAGAGTTTATGAGTCCACTTAAAAATACAGCATTCACAACAGTTGGTTATTTAAGCTGTCTGGTTTTTAGTGCCATTCATGGTTGTCTGCAACATAAAATAATCCAGTGACATTACTGCAAATGTTACTGGAGATAAACTTGTGTCACGCTTGGGTTTAGTGTGACTAGCATCAGGTCCTGAAAATTCAACTATGTGCCTGTAAAATGCCAGTGACTATATTAAAGTAATATTGCCTTGCAAAAAAATGTTAATATCTGCAATATGTTCCTTTTCCCATTCATTTTCTGGAACCTGGGCCCTGCCTGGGTGACTGACAAGGTTCTATGAAAGCAGAATGAAATAGGAGAGATTAAATTCTGCCTCAGGAACCAGACCAGGACAACAGCTATGGCACATTCATATTTCTTGTTCTGTGGGTGATATATGTATGAGCATGTACGTGTTTTATGGTCATAGCTAAGTATCTGTTATTTGAAACTTTGCCTCTAGAGATCGAGTTTATACACAGAACATGATTCAGATGTACAGAGATGTAGATTCATAGTGAGCAACTACAAAAAATACAACAGCATACATAAATCAGGGCCACGAAAGCATAAGCCAACTCAGTACTTCTTTCTTTAAAGTAAGGGGCAAAGCATATGTCATTCTTCTGGAATCTGAAAGCCTTATTCACATGACTGAAAAAGAATATTTGTGTCAAAAACATGTAGAAGTGTTTATTCTGATGATGAGAAAACAAAGTGAAGTTGATTGAATTAGCATTGAAAATGTATACCTAAAACAAATGGATGTTAAGAATGCCTTGTGAAATGCATAATTACAAATATTTATAATAGTCTTGATTTATTTCAAAAATTCCAATCTTTTCTATAAAGAAAAATGTGAAGTTTCCCAGTGTAAAGCTTAAGCTTGGCCAGTTGTGTATCTCTCCACTGCTGTTATGGCAGAGCACAGCAAACACAAAAGATTTGTTTTTTCAGATGAAGACATGCAACTGTATATTTTGTGATGTTTAGGAAGTCAAACATTTTATTTTGCGTTCTTAATAACTGCAGATTTTACTCTGTAGGTGGGTTCCACAAATATAAGCCATATGTTAACACCAGGAGGAAAGGTTTATGCTGAGCTCACAGTCTCTCAACTGTATCCTGGAGAATTCATGCTTGTAACTGGCTCAGGATCAGAGCTCCATGATCTGAGGTTAGTTTATTTTTTTATGCAGTAAGTACATAGCGCTATACATTTGCATTGATACAGAATTTTTTTTGCTAAATGAGAGATTGTTACTCAACAAACTGCTCACAAAGTTCACGAGAATTCTACTTGCTTATTGATTTTAGTTTCTTAGAAGCTTGGTTGACTTGAATCCTGAAGTATAAGCAGTTGGATATTGGATTCCTGTTGATGTAAAAAGATGGAGAAGTTACCAACAGTTATGTAATATACTTTATTGGAGGTAGTGCTGTTTTGTTGTTGAACCTGTGTGTGTTTGGCATTGTATGATGTAACACGGCACGGCTGGTCCTTTCTAGTGTGTTCTCTTACGCAAAAACCAAAATTGGCTTTAAACACAGATGACCCCAGAGACACTGACCTGGCCAATACAGATAGGTTGTGCAGTCGTTGTGATACTGTGGTAATGTCTTCTGTGTTGGGCTCTGGGGTTACAGAGCGGAACGACAGAAAGAAAGGAAGCAGAAGCATTTGCAGAATGACTTAATGAAGAGAATTCTCATAGATGAGCATTGGAAGTGACATTTCTAGTTCCCTTCTGAGTGGAGGTTGCTGGAAAATCAGTTACTCAAAATTAATCCACATATAAAAGGCTGAAATGTGCTACCCTAACATGCAGAGAATAATGTACTGTTTAATAGCAGCCCCACGGGAATCAGTAGGACCATTGGCACATTCAGGAACCAAATGGCAGAGCCAGATCTAGTACATTTACTTCTTCAGAACTTCTTCAGTCCTGTTTGGTACTCCCCTGTGCCTGAGATATTTTGACACTGCTCAAGACAGTAGTACTTCATAAGATTTTTTAATACACTCATTTCATTTCTTTTGTGAGCTTCCTGAAAGACAACTTGTGGCTGATGTTTTTGATTAAATCCAAACTGAACTTGCTGCCAGTAATTCAAATACTGTATTCAGAAAGGAACAAATCTGCTTGTACATTTTTGTTGCCACAGGCAGTTCATAGACTCAACCAGGTTGGAAAAGACCTCCAAGATCATCAAGTCCAACCCTACCGTGGTTACTAGACCATGGCACTAAGTGCCACATCCAGTCTCATCTTGAAAACCTCCAGGGATAGTGAATCCACCACCTCCCTGGGCAGCCCATTCCAATGCCTGATCACTCTCTCTGTAAAAAATCTCTTCCTAATATCCAACCTAACCCTCCCCTGGCAGAGCTTGAGTCTGTGCCCTCTTGTCCTCCTGCTGGTTGCCTGGGAGAAGAGACCAACCTCCACCTGACTCCAACCTCCTTTCAGGGAGTTGTAGAGGGTGATAAGGTCTCCCCTGAGCCTCCTCTTCTCCAGGCTCAACACCCCCAGCTCCCTCAGCCTCTGCTCATGGCACTTGTGCTCGAGCCCCTTCACCAGCCTCATTGCTCTTCTGTGGACCTGCTCCAGCACCTCAATGTCCCTCCTCACCTGAGGGGCCCAGAACTGGAGATTTCTTATGTTCATTGTGTTTATTGCTTACTCTGTTTGTATGTTGACTTTTCATTAATGCATTCTGGATCCAAAGCCAAATCTGTTGTCATTGTATGAGATCACTTTGTCTTATCCTGAAAATGGTGTTCAACCCATTTAGACTCTGTTCTGTCCTGGCTGTATCTCAGATATCTCTGTACCCATACCAATGTCTCACCAGAAAACACCATTTAACATCAGTGATGATTTGACTGTCTAATGTAGCACATAGTTTTGTTGGGTTTCAGAACGTCTGGGACTAGGAGATGCTGGGTAGATGAACACTAACAATTACTCCTTTTTAAATTTTATTTACATCTGTTATTTTTCATAAAAAGTGTAACATGAGTGTTGTGTTTTATGTGCAGATGGATAGAAGAGCAAGTAACACGTGGTGACTACAAAGTGGAAATAGCAAACGTGACGGATGAGATGGGAGTACTCAGTGTAGCGGGTCCATATGCACGACAGGTCCTGCAGAAGTTGACAAATGAGGATCTCAGTGATGGTGCATTTAAGTTTCTCCAGTGTAGACATCTGAAGCTTTCCAACATTGCTGTTACTGCAATTAGGATATCATACACGGGTAAGAAATAGAAGAAACATGCTCTTTAGGAAAAAGACAATGAGTAAAATCATAAATGTCACTAGAATTAGGTTTAAAAATAAGTCTCATCATGTATTCCTAAGAAGTAGGTTCATTATTTTTGTATGCAAATGTGGGAGGAATCACAGTACATTGATTTTCAAATGTGATATGGTCAGGGTCTGTGCTGAGTTTTTCCAAGACCTTTTCCTCTAGAATACCCTATAGTGTCAATATTTATTTTGCAGAACAAAAGGCCAGTTCTGATAACCTCTCTGGTATTTGCTGCGAAACCAACGTCAGGAATTGTTTTTGGATTACCGTATATTAGTGCTTGTCATGTGCCTTGAGAATGTAATGCTGTAGTGCTGAGCGTTTGGTTTTCTCAGTTACTTTGAATCTTCATCTCTTTTTACATTCATCTCTAGAGTAACGGATTGAATTCCGAAGCAGCTATAGTCCTTGTATCTTTCTGCTGGCCTAAAGATGACAGAACACACTCATTTTATTCTTATTGACACTCAGTTGCTGTTCACTCACCAAGTCATCATTTGTTTATAATGCCCTTAAACTTTATTTATCATTGTGACTTTGTTACATGATGTTTTCTTACCAGTTATTCTGATTTTTTTACCCATAGATTTCAGTTAACAGTTCACGTTAGAACAACAGATCTAGGGCACAAATCTTCTGGTGGTTCTTGCAGGGAATTGGACTTGCTATAGGATAGCAGAATTCACCCTGGAGTGTGAATTAACACTTCCACCACTGATCCTCACTTTTGACCAAGGATAGGAGTGTATTTATTAGGGTCATTCATTGTTGAGCTGATGAAACTGTTGATCTTATTTGTACAACAGGTGAATTGGGCTGGGAGCTCTACCACAGGATAGAAGATTCTGTGGCTCTTTACAATGCAATCATGGAAGCTGGACAAAATGAAGGAATTGACGACTTTGGAACATATGCTCTGAATGCTTTAAGGCTGGAAAAGGGTTTCCGAGCCTGGGGGGCAGAGGTCAGGAAACAGAACTTCTTTATTATTCTTTCTGGGGGGCTTGTTTGTTTGTTTTAATTTTATTGTGACTATACAGCTTTTAGCCATAGTTAGAACAGCACTATCCCAATTCAGCATGAAAATATACCTCGAACAGGAAAAGCTTCTATAATTCCAAATAGTGATTTTCTAAATAAAAATTACTAGTGTACCACATTGCATTGCTGGCAAAAAACCCCACTCATTTTGATTCATGGACAGTTTTCCCTCTTGTGTATAACAAAACTGTGAGGGTTTTGCTGAGCTCTGGTGTTTTATAATCAAAGGTTTGGCTGACAGATTCTCAAAATGTTTTATTTCTGTAATAGCTATGTCATGAGAGGCCAATTATTCTTGCTTCATAACGTATTTGGAACTTTTTCATTTGCCATTAGCACGTTTTCGCAGTATTTGCTCACTCACAGTAAAGTACTACACAGGGGACTGAGAGAATTTAGGGGAAGTCAGTGTAATTACCACTTACCTGAAATTTTTCCTAATTCCTTCAGAAATGAAAGAACTCAAGGGGGTGAAAGGGTGAGCATTTAGGGATCCTTTTTGTTTGCCCTGTGATAATTATATTCATCAAATGCTGCCTAACAGATTGTTCCCCCTACTCTTAATGGGAGAGTGGTGGATGAAATTGGCTTTGTGTTTAATTTTCCTCTCCAGCTAAGACATTCTGCTGTGTTGCAAATGATGTGCATACCTCAGTTATTCAGTCATTCTGCTTCGATGAAAAATCCCATTTCTTACTGAGATGTGTGTTTACTCTGCATGTTGGAGCTTAGATGACTGATTTACATATCTATGTGTTAGGCATGGTAGTAGATAACACTGTTTAAATCACACATTGGAAGATTGCAATATATTCAAATGGAAGTTGTACATATGCAGTGTGGAAGGCATCGACACAGGAGTAAATAGAAGGATGCATAAAATGAATAAATAAGCCCCCAGCCCAAAACCTATGATGGTCTATCATGTCTGGATGGTAAATTTATGTCTTTTAACAGATGAACTGTGACACTAATCCCTTGGAAGCAGGACTGGAATACTTTGTAAAGCTAAACAAGGTATGCCTTATTATTTCCAATCTGTCCTATTATGTCCAAGGTTATTCCTTTAAGTATTTGAACATGAAATATGTCATTATATGGAAAATAAAATAGGTTTAGAAAAAGAACAAAGCAACTATAATTGTAAGAAGAATTACTTTAGAAGTACTGATTTGTTTAAAAAGACCTTTTCCCATCTCTCTTGCTAACAAAATTGTACATTAGATCAGGAAGCTGCAAATATTAAATGTTGTCTAGAATCATAGAATCATAGAATTTA
>NW_008678364.1:0-681 GCF_000695815.1 Acanthisitta chloris | reverse complement strand
ATCCCTGCCCCTTACCCCCCCCTCGCCTCCCCATCCCTCTGCAGCGGCTACAGTAAAACACCTTAACTCAGCTCCGGGAGAGAGGAGGGAGGGGAAGGGACCACCTTCAGAGTGCAGCTGGAACTGGAAGCTGTCTGCCTCAGCCGTTAGAAATATGTGGAGAAATTACCTATCATTCCCTGTAGAGACATCCAGCAACCATCCCAACCCAGCTTTTCAGTTCGGTGATAATATGCTCCTATCAGTTTTAATAGCCCCATGCTGGATTCAGGAGGTATTATGGATTGTACAGCAAGCATATTGTCATTAAATTAAATTTTCAGAACATTCCCCAGCTCATCACAAATACCACAGAGAGTAATCATAATCGGTTCTCAACACATGTGTAATTGCCTTCAGCTGGCGTTTTTTACAGTTGACATTGTTCAGCAGTGATAAGGTGATTGGTGATTTGAATACACAGCTTGTTTCATAGCTGCCGTAATTGAAATATGGTATGTGTGAATGGAAGATTACATTAAGACCTAGGATAATCACCTGACATGAGAGTAATTGAGTCTACAATCTGCCACTGAGTCTCTCAGGGAGGGCTGAAATGAAAAGAAGCCATTAGTAGATTATGCCACTGCTGGCTCGGCTCGGAGCTGCTCGGCTCGGCGCAGCGCTGGAGCGCCGGGATGG
>NW_008678363.1:12610-25672 GCF_000695815.1 Acanthisitta chloris | reverse complement strand
CAGCACAACACTGCCCAGCACAGCACAGCACTGCCCAACACAGCACAGCACTGCCCAGCCCAGCACAGCACAGCACAGCACAGCTCAGCACAGCACAACACTGCCCAGCACAGCGCAGCACTGCCCAACACAGCACAGCACTGCCCAGCACTGCCCAACACAGCCCTGAGATGGATAGCTTTGGAATATTTAGGATTTGCAGGATTAACAGTTCTACAGTTTCATTAAGTGGCCTTGGCAGGTTTTTCTTTTTGATTTTGATGGACACCAAAAAGATCTTTCTGAAAGTTCTTAGCTTTTCTGACCAGGTCGTTTTACCTCCTGGTTTTAATACATTGCATTGTTTATATTCATTTTTTTATAGTCAGTGCATCCAATTCCCTCTCCGTGATGTTCTTTTACATCTTTGTTATTATTATTCTGATTACTTTCTTCTTCCAAAACCCAAGTTAGGTTTAACAAGCTTTGTTCTCTTTATTGGGTTTTGAATCCTCTACCAAAATGTTTTAGCCAATCCTGAATTCCCAGTCGTAGTTTTCTGTTTAAATTAATCACTTGCTGTTATTTTCAGTTAAATCAAGTTGATTTTTGCATCACCAGCTGCCCCTCTGTGTGATTTGGGTGCTGCTGTGTTTGCATACACCTGAGCGACCGTTAGCTTTGAGTGTTGTGTTCACTTCCCCTTTGCTCTTCCAGAGGAGGTGTGAAGTGCATCTTCTATCACTGACCTGCTGGTAGAGACACATTTTGTTGTGAGTAGTGATTTGTGTCTGGAGTGGGGTGGATTTTATGGTGGCTTTGCCACAGGTACGAGGTGGTGGCAGGGGGAGGTGTTGCCTTGAGCAGATATGTGAATGTGGTGCTGAGGGATATCAGGCCATGAAGTGGCTGGTGCCAGTGGGGCAGTGACACTGCTGGTTGCTCAGGTTGCTCCTTACAATCGGATTGTGATTTTCCAAGCTGTCATGTCCTTGCAGACTCAGCAGCCAGCTGGGAATGCAGCTGCAGGCTGGGCTGGGGAGCTGGGAGAGAGGGTCTGCTGCAGGGTGGGCAATTTTTCCCCTCATCACAGGGAAATGGTATGTGTGAAAATCATAGAATCCCAGACTGGTTTGAGTTGGAAGGACCTTAAAGCTCATCTCGTTCCACCCCCTGCCATGGGCAGAGACACCTTCCACTAGACCAGGTTGATCTAAGCCCCATCCAACCTGGCATTGAACACTTCCAGGGATGGGGCAGCCACAGCCACAGACTGCCTGACCCATTCTGTCTCCTGAAGTGCTCAGGGGGGTTTCTGCAGCAGCTTGGGATGCTGGGGCTCAAGTCTGAGCTGAGCAGGTCCTGAGTTATGCACCTGAGTCACCTGCACAGGTCAATGGCAGTGGCAAAACATTAGCCCCATCATCGCTGCCTCCTTCCCCCTGCACCCTGGAACTCGAGCAGGAAGAGCAGTCAGTACAAAATGCACTAAATCCAACATTTTCCTTCCATTTCCCAGGTTCCATCTTTCTTCCTGGTCCTGCTTTGTACTATTTTGCTGATGCAGTGTTTACTTGAAGGGCAAAGCTTACAGTTTTGATACCTCAGCAGTAGGTAAGTGCCACTGTTTATTTTATTTGACCAGCTCTGTGATTTGTTAGGTCCTAAAATCTTCCAAAATGAATTCAATACTATTCTGAAAGAAATTATTTTTAAAGCCATTACTTTTCCAGCTCTGCAAACTGATGCCATAGCTGCCTGTTACATGCAGCAATAGCAGCAGCATCAGAAATACTGAGATGTTGAATAAATACAGGTCTGAAAAGGGAGGAGTACAACAGAAAAATTCATAGGTAGTTTTACATCGTTTATATGTCTGATCTGATCTGCCTGGGGCACTGAACACTGATTGCAAATGCAATAGTGCTGATCTGTTTGGAAGTTTAATATCAGCAACTCACCATAAATAATCCAACAGTACAGATGTGTCTGTGAGAGGTATTTAAAGCCATGGAGGAAGAGAGATTTGGGATTTCTCCACATGCTGTCTCCTCCTTAGAGGAAAATTGTCAATTTACAGTGATAACTGCACTAAGATTCTGTACAGCAAAAGTAAATTTATGCACTGGCTACATAGAACTTTAGTTTCTCTCTAGCAGGAAATGACTCCAAGATTCACAGCAAAATCCTCTGCTGGTCTGGGAGCCTGAGTTTAAAGTAAATAAATCCATTACCATCTGTAATTGCTTATAGGAAAGGCTGACCCGTGGAAGTGTGCAACCAGCATTCCTCAGCCTCACATGTCTGCAGCCAAGCCATTTGAGAAAACACTCCTGCATGTGTTTTTCCTGCTTTTTTGAGTCTTTCTGTGCCCAGAGCTTTCCTGGAGAAACTGAACCACAGCTGCTGCCATTCCAAGTGAAACACTCTGGTTTAGGCTTGAAAGAAGTAGGTTTTGGGAGCAATATAAAACCTCTGGTAAAGCAGCCAGAGCTGTAGTGAACTCAGGACTAGGAAGAGAGGACAATCAAAATGTCTAAGAATAGAGCTTTAGTTTTACTGTTGCTTGGGAGCTGATGGTATTTCCATCTGGACATTGTACCCAGTGCTGTTCCAAGTCATCCCTGCCAAGTGCTGCTGCTCTTACTGTGGCTGAAAAGATTAAGAAGCTCTTTGGTTTAGTCTGTTTACATCATATATGTGACAATAGCTAGTGAAACATGGTCAGTGCCACAGTTTATTGAGGACTTGGGCAGAATTCAGTATGAGCAGGAGAGCTAACCCTACAGTGAGCAGCTGTGGAGGGAAGAGGAGGGAAAGGGTGAACATGTTTGATGTAAGTGTTCGCTGCCTTGTCCCAGCAACTCCATTTATTTACTTCTCGAAGTGAGATTGGGCTCTCCTCTCTAGATCTGCAGTGTCTCAAAGCAGAGTTTTACACTCCAGAGTAGCTGCTTGAGCTGAAGGACAGTTTTTTCCCCTCCCCTGCTGTATTCACTGGTCTTGTGTCATAAAAATGCATGTAGGAATGTGTATTAAAAAAGGACAGTCTCAAATCCTGAGCTCTAGGACAAAAGCCTACCCTGTATCAGGTATCTGTTTGAAAAGCTTTCCTTTTCTTCCCCAGTGTAGCTTGGGCATGTCTATAAAACAGGTAAAAGGACAGTGTTTGGGGTCAGCACAGGGGCAGTGTACAGGCTGTCCCACACTGCCTCTGCACACACCAACCTGCATAACCACCTGTTTCTGCTTCTTTGTTTAAGGGTTTTGGTAAGTGTCTTTTTTACGTCCTGTAGCCTGTCAGGACGATCCTACATGTGCTCTGCACAACCTGAGGTGCTTCACTTACAGTCCAGAGTCCTCTGAAGAACTGACTTGTGAAATCAGGTGGGATCCTTGGAGAGAGAACATGCTCTACTGGGTGACTGGGAATTAAGTATGGAAGAAGGAACTGTCACAAGTGCCCACTTTCTGACCTCCTTGGAGTCTGGAGAATGGACATCTCTGAGGTGCTGGAAGGGCTGATGCAAACCTGAACTGATTCTGGTATATCTCCCCTGTCCTCCACTCCTCAGTGTTGTTAGGCCACAGTGTGCCTGGAGTCTTCAGGCCAATGGATGAACAGGACAATGATTTTAAAGAATTGTGGGCAAATATTTTGAGTAGGGCAAAGAAGAAGGCTGGGGATGCTGAGGCAGCAAAGAGGGCTCAGAACAGGTCAAAGAACACCACAGCAAGAAGCAAATTAAGAAGAGGCAAAGCTGCTCCTAAGAGCCAAACCCATCTCTTACCAGCAGTGAAGGACATAAACTTGCCTCGAGATTCAGGTCCAAAGGAACAAACATTGGTGCACAAAGAGGATGGTGATGCTGCAGCCTGTAGTGGTGAAACTGCAGAAGGGGATGGAAGGAGAAGCCCTTTGCCTGCCAGCCAGCTGAGCACAGCAGCCACTGAGTGTAGCCAGATGTCTCCAACAGGTGAGTGAACCAAAATCCTTCAAACAGAGAATGGGCCGGGGCTGAGAAGACTCTGTAGTTCAGTGGAGCTCTTGAGAAGTCCATTTCTGGAGCACAGATGGAAGCAGTTTCCACCTTCACCCACCTACTTAGGGGTTTAACCTGTGAGTGTGGTCTGTGCTGCAGGCAGGCAGGTGTCCCTCAGTAAGGTGAAGCCTTGGTGCAAAGTGATGTGCTGGGGGGTCATTATTCACTGTTTTTTGCAGTATCAGAACTGAGAAAACCACCCTCAAATCATCTAAGCAAGCTTAGAATATATTGAGGTGCCTTTTCACTCTTGTGCATTGTTGTATGGTGAAATACATTGGTGCTGGGTGCTTTTAAGGGAAAAAACATGAACGAGCTAAGAAGGGCATTGGATTAATTCATAAAGGATTGGTCCTTCAGTGATTATGATCTGAATGACCAGAGTGCAGTCACCAGTGCAGGAAGTCCTTGCACTGATAAGTTAGGGCAGCCAGGAGCAGGACACTGTGGTGGCAATGCTGGGGAGAGCAGGGCTATGGGGTGCCTTCCTTGTTCTTACCAGTGAACTTCAGGCAAGGCCTTCCCTGATATTGCTTCCTCTAAAAGGGCTATAGAGATGTCTAAACAGCATCTTCTGCAGCACAGAAGCCTGATGCTGTTACTGTGGTTACTGAGTGTAAAGTCATGTCATAACTAAACACATCCTTCCCTTCTCCTCTAAGCTGGTGCAGAGCTTGGTCTGGGGAAGCTGCCCAGCAGCTCTCAGCATGGGTCTAAAACTGACTGGGAAAATTGGTGTTTTGTCTCCCTCCAGTAAATACTGCAAGTGACTGTTCCCAGACCACACTGCCCTTGCTGCCTGCTGCACAGCCAGGGCCCTGCTCCTCACCCCCTCCAGGCTCAGCAGGGCCGAGGCTGCGCGTGGCCGAGCTGGTGTTGGAGAGGATGCAGCAGTTCAAGAGAGTGGCACCCGAGCAGCTGAGGCTCTGCACCCCTGGGAGTGTGCCACAGGCTGCAGCCAGCAGGGATCTCCCTCCTGGGAGCCAGGAGCACAACTCTCCAGAGAATGGTATGTTTCTCCTGCGAGCTCTTGCAGAATGAGTGGTGGTGAGAATGGTGGTGGCGTGAGGAGCAGTCCTGGGCTTTGTTCCCAGTTGGCCTGGTGTGCTGCACGGAATAAATCACTCCAGATCCCTGAAAAAGCTTCCTTTCTCTGTTGTTAAAGGACTGTCTGTACTCTTCTCCCAGCTCTTCTCTGAGGCTGCATTAACCTCATGTGGATTCTGGAGAGATCATTTTCTTCTTGGAAACAGGATCACAGGATCAGTGAATTTGGTCATCATTTGGTCATCCCTCCCTGGGGACAGTGTTAGTAGCTGTTAGGGAAATATGGCTCCCTGGTAAGCCTCCATCTTTGGTAGATCTCCAGGCACCTGCCAGATGATGTGTTCTCTGCAGATATAAATTGAATTCACAGCAATTTTGCTCTGGTTGAGTTCATTATAGAGGAATATTTATTGACAATGTTGATTCTGTGTGGACATGAAAGTCTGGTGTGTTACACATTTGATCTACTGTCATCAAATTGATCTATCACCTGTGATTTGGTCTATCAGATCCCATGTTCTCCCCAGAAACTGTAGCCAAAACTGACCCTTCATTGGCTCTGACGTGTGCTGCACTGTGAGCAAAGGGCCTCCTGCTCCCAGACTAGTGCAGTCCTGGAGCATTCCAGGGGTGCAGATTGCACTTTCCCTGTGAGAGATCAGGTGTGAAGATGCAAGAGAAGGATTTCAGTTAATTTTTGTGTGTCTAGTTTAACAAACTAATAATGACAAAGTAACAGCTCCATTCAGGATTCTTAGCTTCCTCTCTTAGCTCACCTCTCCTTTCTTTGCCAGATGTCTTCCATCTCCCATCTGTTGAACATGATGGTGCTCTGGCCTTGGCTCTGCAGCAGGAAAGCAAAGAGGAAGCCCTGGCAAGCCTGGAGGATGCAGGTTTGTTCTTTTGTCAGATCTGCCAGAAGGATCTCTCGGCCATGAACACAACGCGACGAGAGCAGCATGTCAACAGGTGAGACTCCAGCAGGATCTGTCCTTTCTGCATCCACAGGCTGCTGGCTCAACTCAGCCAGGAAAAAGCATGGGAGCAGGGATTCTGCAGAGTGACCTTGACCTTTGTGGTTTGAATTAACAACTCGTTTGGATCTGAAAGCAGAGGCTGATGATGCCCTGCAGGGCTGTGGGTGGCCAGGCCGATGCTCTTTCAGCAGCAGTGTGGCAGAGGAGCTGCCAGGGTAAAGGAACTTGGGGAGCTTAAAGGTCTTTTCCATGAGGGGAATCATTTATGATTCTGTTAGTAATGTTTACTGGTATTGTTGTCTACCAGAAGTTATTAGAAATTCATCGTGCGGCACTCTTTGAGTGTGGTGTTAATCCAACTGCTCCCCTTTCTGCAAACGGGTTTATAGGTTAGCTGGAATGCTAGAAGGAGTGCAGAAAGAGGAATTAGGTGATGGACACACAATGAAGTGGCTTGGCTAGAGAGGTTGTGGACTTCCCACCCCGGGAATGTTTAAGACCAGGTTGCACAGGCCTTGGAGCAACCTGGGCTAGTGGAAGGTGTCCTGCTCATGGCAGGGAGTGGAACGAGATGAGCTTCAAGGTCTTTCCAACCCAAACCAGTTTGGGATTCTGTGATTCTAAGGTTATTACCTGCACTTGCCTTTGGGCAATATGTTTATAATATGCCTCTGAGGCTGTAATCTTCCTGTGGCTGTTACGTGTCCTGTTCATCACAGTGGTGAGCACATAGTTCTTGTTTCTTTAGAGGATGTTCCTGGCTGTTACAGGTATCAGAGATGATTGTGCTTCCTTTAATATAACTTAAGTCTTAGCATGGACACTTTTAAAGTCGCCATAGGTAAGCTTTGCCATGGTCTCACAGGTGTCTGGATGAGATGGAAGAGGCACAGATGTCATCCTCCAGCAAACCAGTGGTCCCCGAATGTCCCATCTGTGGGAAGCAGTTCCAAACCCCACAGAGCAGAGTCAGTCACCTGAAACGCTGTGCTGTGGAGATGGAGGTTCCTCCCAACCTACTTCTGCAGGCAGTGCAGTTGCAGGTGTCCACGCTTGGTGATGCACCTCTTCAGTGTCCCAGGTAAGCTGGTAGAAATAAAAGGTGCTGGTTGATTCCTTTGGCCTGAGAGACATTGAACTGGAGCTGAATGGTACAATCAGTGCTGACTGACATGCTGGGCAAGGCCCATGTCCAAACAGGTTAAGTAGAGCTATGACTCAGTACCAGGTGAGGAGGATCAGAGAATCATAGAATCTCCTGAGCTGGAAGGGACCCACAAGGATCACCCAGTCCAACTTTTGCACAGGACACCCCAACAATCCCACCATGTGCCTGAGAGCATTGTCCAAACACTCCCTGAGCTCTGTCACGCTTGGGGCCATGACCACTGTTCTTGGGAGCTATTCCAGTGCCCAACCACCCTCTGGGGAAGAGCAGAGGTGATGTTTTGGAATGTGCTCTGTGCAGAGCTGTGTCTGAGTTGAGCAGAAACTCAAAATCATTTTCTGGTGATCTTGTGTTTGTCCTGCTTCAACTTGGTTTTTCCCCTTTGCAAACAAAAGATCATTCAAGGTAGAGAGAGCAGATGCTTCCATCAGTGCTGTGGCCCTGTGCTTGCCTTTCTAAAACAGGACTTTGTCTAAATTACTCTTAAGTTCCATGAATGATAAGAAATCCTTTGCTTTCTGCTAGGAAAGAAAGTACTGAATGGTTTCTCATTATGCTTGGTATGGGAATCTCTCTGAGCAAGCAGAGCAGCTGCTCTGGAGTGCTCAGTGTTTCCTGTCTCTGATCCAGTCACATTAACTGGGGCTTCCTGCTGCATTCTTGGGTTTCAGCACTCAGCCCAGCAGGGCGAAGCGAAAAGGCTCCTCCAACGAGGACTCGAGGAAAACACAGAAGAGGGCCAAAATGGAGCCTAAGGATGAAGATTTGCAGGTTGCCATGGCAATGTCACGCTCGCTGTTGGAGCAAGAAAAGCAGGAACAAGCAAAATCACTTGCAAATGTGAAACCAGTGGCTGCTTTCCCAATCAAATGGAAGCCAGGCTCAGGTACGTGTTACAGCGGGTTAGTGTCAGAGGCTGTGTTACTGCAGGAGTGATGTAGCACAGCCTGCTCTGCACTGAGCCTTCCTCTGGGGCTCAGGAGGGCTGACAGCCCTGTTTCTGTTTTATTTAAGCTGTCAGAGCTTCGACAATCTGCAGTGCCCATACATAGTCAAGAAAGGCTACAGCATGTCCACGAGTTTCAGTGAAATCCCTTAGGAATCTCAGGCTTTTTTTTTCACTGATTGTCTGTTTTGAATCTGTAACATATTCGTAAAATAAGCTGTTGATTTTGTAAACTGTGGAAGTGAGGAGAAATAACATGAAAACATGATTGTTACTTCTGCAGTAGGTTTTTTCCTATTCAGCCTGCTGCAGCCTGCATTAATGCAGCTTTTTGAGCCATCTCTTCTCTCTGTGTCCTTTCTGCAGTGAGCATGTGTGTGCACCACATGCTGCTGAGCATGTGCCTCACTCTGTCAGCGTGCAGAAGGGTTTAGAGAGGCAAACAACTGCCAGGGGAGAGTGTTGAGAGCTGTATGGAGGGGAGACTTCACTCCTCATGACCCTACTCAGGTCTCCTCCTGCCAATAAGCACTCCCAGTTGGATTTGGGTTGGGCATTAGTAAGGCAAAAGTACTAAGACAGTGGATTTCCAAGTGAAAGCTGCCCAGTGTTTGTGTGAGCTGTGGTTTGATATCATCCATGACCAGACCACAGGAAGGAGTCCTTTGTGGGTTTGTGGGTAGTTTTCTCTCCCCTTTCTGAGCAGGCACTGTTCTGTGGATCTGGAGGTAGACTGCATGGCTGTCAGTGGCTTCCATAATGATCAGATTTCATAGAGATGTGACAGCCCTCAACAGGGAGCAGAGCAGGGTGAGGAGGAGTCAGTCCTCTCCAGAGTTCATGAGGGTGATGTGAGGCTTCAGACCCGCAGAAGTCTCGAGTAGTGTTCAGCTTGTAGCTGCCTTTTGGTCATCACTGCCTACAGCACAGAAGGAGCTGTTGTGCTGATCTCCCCTGCCTTGTGTGCTCAGCTGTTGTTGATTTGGGTTCCTCTTCCTGTTCTGTCCAAAGAGAAGAAGCGGCGCAGGAGAGGCCCCACGGCCCCTCCACCACTGCTGCTGCAGGACCCGGAGAAGGTGCGCAAAAGGATCCAGGAGAGAGTAGCCATGCTGCTTGCAGAAGAGGTGGAATTCCCTCCCACCCCTCAGCTTCCCACTAGTAGGATTTTGGAGGATGAATCTGGGAAAGCCACCTGGCTCCTGCCATTGTCCAAAGCCAAAGAAAGTTTTCTGTGGAAGATCAGTGCTCTGACAGAACCCTATGACACCGAGACATTCTACACTGCAGCACTGACCCCTCCAATTGTGCCTTGGAAGCCTGTGCAGGTGAGATGTTGTCCTTGCTCTGATACGTGTGTACCTTGGAGGTGAGATGTTGTCCTTGCTCTGATACATGTATACCTTGATTCACTTGCCCTGTATCTTTTCTGTTGCCTCATTTGGAATGCAAAGGAGTGACCCACTGCCCCTGCACACTCACTGCTTGTGCCCTGCTCTCCCCTGGTCTTACACAGGCAAGTTTTGTGATCTTCATTTCTATATTTTCTGTTGTAGTTTTCTTTTTTTTTCATTTCAGAACTGTCTTATCTCTAGAGGGTCCTTCATAAACCAGGGCTGTTCCTTAGGGAGCCCTGTACCTGGGGAATGCTCTGGGATCCTCCACTGCATCTTTTAAAAGTATGGACTAGAGATTGTAGTCTAAGCTTTGCAAATGCATAAAATGAGACCTGATTTATTAGTGTCATTTTTTTCCTCCTCTTCTGATCAGAGTGATAAGCCAGAGAACCCTCTGCCATCGGTGGGATCTGACCAGCCAGCAGCATCCCAGCAAATTCAGCCTGACCTCAGCTCTCAGGAGCACACTGGCACAGAAGTTGGAGGCCAAACTTGTACTGAATCCAAGTCAGGCCCCGAAAGAGATGGGCAGTTTTTATCCCCCAGCCAGAAGGATGTTCAGACCCTGCAGGACCTGGTTGAGTTGGCCAAGGAAGGACTTACTCTTACTCAGTGGTACATTGATACTGGCCATGCTCAGGCAGCAGAGCAACCTGGTGAGTTCTGGCAGCTTTGTGAGCACTGTCCCTAGTGCCTTCAGCCACACCAAGCCAGATTTATGCTGTGCTAAGTTAGGGAACCATGACAGCACCCACAAGTTGTTGGTGTTGGTCCAAGAGGTGATACTGGGACACATTTTCCTGCAATAAGCTTTAGACACAATCAGCCTGCCATTTCTGAAATGATTCATAAATCCCAGTGTTTAAGAGCTCTCCTGGACAGCAGATACTAAATTTTATTTTAACATTCCATGAAAGATACCAAACTATTTTCTGCCAGGAGGGACTGGACATGTTCAGGAGGGAGTCTGGATGTGTTCGACAGCTGGGACAAAATCCTCATCCCTGCGTATCTTGGGCCTGCAGGGGAGTTGGAGAGGGACTTTTCACAAGGATGTGCAGTGACAGCACAATGGGGAATGGCTTCCCATTGCCAGAGGGCAGGGCTAGATGGGATACTGGGAAGGAATTCTTCCCTGTGAGGGTGGTGAGGCACTGGCACAGGTTGCCCAGAGAAGCTGTGGCTGCTCCATCCCTGGAAGTGTTCCAGGCCAGGTTGGATGGGTTTGGGAGAAACCTGATCTAGTGGAAGGTGTCCCTGCCTATGGCATGGGGTGGAATGAGATGAGCTTTAAGGTCCCTTCCACCCCAAACCATTCTGTGATTCCATGATTCTCTCTGGACAGCCTTTCTGTTGTGTGCACTGTCTTTTCAGGTCTTGAGACAGTTGGATGAGAGATGCACAGGAGGGATGAGTTAATGTTGGACATCAATCACACCATCCTCAAGTTTATCTGTACCTATACAGGGTTGAAAAAATACAACACCTGCAAGTCCTCTATGGACAGCTCTCTAAATGTCCCCAGTCACAGTTGCATGTGGAGCACAACTGCACATTTCAAGGTCAATGCTATGCCTTAAAGTGGTCTGGCTGTTCAGCAGAGTGTGCTGTGTCTCCTGTTCACCTGTGAGAGATGACCTGGTTCCTAGGCTCACCTGTCTGCATTGGCACTTGGGTGTAATGTTCCTCATTTTCCCTGCTAAACTGCAGCAAATGACCCTTGGGCCTATAATGTATATAACTAACAGCTGAATGGTGCTAAGGTCTCCACAGCTTGTCCCAGCCCAGAGCCAGACCCTCCAAAAGGGCATGAGGGACAGGCTGAGCCTTCAACCCAGCCAGGCTGATGATAGCAGCTGTCACAGCAAGGATCCTGTTAGGGGTTCTTAGGTCACTCTGGCTCACAAAGAAGCTGTGTGTGATTTGTGATGTGCATTTTCTTCCCTGAGGAGAAGAACTGACTCCCAGTGATCCTCCACATAGTGGCTTTGTGCCCCCATCCAAAGAGAAGAGCCTCCTCAGGAGCATCAATAAAAGAGTAAGGACAAGCCTTTTTTTCCCACTCTTTATATATTTGTTTATCACTTTGAAAAAGAACCTGTTGCATTTGTGCAATTCATAGAAGTGTGGAATATCATGTTTCCCATTCCTTCCAGTAGAAACAAAGCAGTGCTAACATTCACAGTGACTGAGGACTCATGGGCACAGGTGAGATCAGCACACCTGAAGGTGTTTCACTCATGCCCATTGAGGGTTTCCCAGTGTTTGTCCTGCCTGATGAGATGTGGTTTAGAACAACAGGTAAGAGGCCAAGCTGTGCAGGTTGAAGTGTTATGTTGTGGCACTGAGAGTGTTTGAGGGTAGGAACCAGAGCTGCAGCAGCACCACGTTGGGCAGGATTCTGCTTTAACCCCCAGGCTATCCAAGAGAAAACTGGCTGTAGCCAGGAGGGACAGAGCTGCTGGTGCTCCCTCCAGGCTCACACACCCCCAGCTGCCTCAGGTGGTTCCAAATGGAGCTGTTGGTCCTCTCCAGACAGCAGAAGAGAGAATTCCTGCACTTTTAAAGGTTTTAGTACAGAAAATCTTCAGTTGTGGGAGGACAGAGGATCTAATTTGAAAGTCAGTGTGCTCTCTATGGTGACAAGGGGAGGAACACAGGTTAGCAAGTCATCAAACCTGTGGTGTTCTGTAGATCACATCTTGCCCCAGATGCATCAGTGGCTGTGTAATCCTCCATGAATGTATAATCAGTTTTGTTCAATTGAAGTGTATATAAAAATAAAATCATTCATTTCCTTACCAAGGTCATCCACTTTATCTGGTGAATCTTACTGTCTTGGGTTTGATAAGAAATAATCATGCCATGAAAGCTGGTATCTTTTGGTACTAGATAAACTTTGATGCCCTGTGAACATATTTTCATATTGTGCTTATAGGATTAAGATGCTTCTAAAAGGAGACAATTCCTTGTGCTGGGAATCAGTATTGAACTTGAGCATCCCAGCTACTTGGGACAGGAACTCCAGATATTCTTGGGGGTACTAAAAAACATAATCCTTAGCAGGAAAAAAAGGCTTTTGAGTCTATTAAACCAGAGGCCTTTAGGAGTACAGAAACTGTTCTGACACTGTTGTTGAAACTCAGTTGCTCCCAGCAAAACCAGTATGGCCATTTCTCAGATTTAGTTTGATTCCATGACAGTTTTCCTGAGCAAATGAAGTGTTGCTGAAGAGATGGATTGCCAGTGGGAGAGATTTATGCTTTATATGAGCACAGCTCACAGTATAACCATGCAGAGCAAATGCATCCATTGCACTGGTAACACATCCCCCCAAGCTGAAGACCCTTGTCACATTGGTGGAGCTCAGTCCCTCAGCAGGAGAGATTGTTCTGGGGTGTTGTCCAACAGCAGCACATACTCACTTGGAGCTGTCTTTGGGCCAGTCTCTTTGCCTTGCACAGAGAATGGAGCAGCCAAGAGGTTTCTGGGCTTGTTTAATTTCCCC
>NW_008678363.1:0-12591 GCF_000695815.1 Acanthisitta chloris | reverse complement strand
AAAGCTGTTCTGGGCTCTCTGCCTGGAACACAGCACCATGAGGCTGTGCTTGCTGCCTTCCCCAGAGCTGTCCTGCAGGTATCCTACCTGCCAAGAATAAGAAAGCAAGAAACATCAGATTAATTTCCAGACTGAGTTTCCTGTCTTCCCTTTGGAGATCTGTCCACAGCACTGCCACGACATGCAGAGCCTTCCCAGCCCACCTAGGAAGGCTGGAAGAGGTGTTCAGTGTGAGCTGCTAATTACTGCTGGCTGGAGCCAGTAGAAAGGTTGGGTTTCCACAGCCCACTGCTAATGTAGAAACCTGCTAATAATACAAAGAGCTGTGTTGTTCCAGGTGGAACTGCATCTCCTGCAGATGTTCCCTGGCATAAAACTTGCAGTTCCTCAGGTCTGCAGTAGGTTTTGAAAGCACAAAGTCATTGATTAGGGTGTTAACCAGAAACCTGTTTGTGCTTACAGTCAGACAGTCTCTCAGCCCAGCCTGAGTCTTTGCAGTCTTTGGCAGCATACCCCAGGCCTGACCTTACTCCCACCACAACAGGTAGCTCAGTCATCCAGCCCTCCCCCGAATTCCAGCAAAGGGTTCTGAAATGATGATGGAAGTTATGTTTCTTTTTTAAAACGTAGTGGAATTTTCACAAGGGGTTTCAGTAACCTGCTCATAAATTCCTTTGAACTGGGTGCCTGCATTAGTTTTGTTCTATGAACCTGCTCATAAATTCCTTTGAACTGGATGCCTACATTAGTTTTGTTCTATCGGAACCCCTTGTGCAGGGCTGCTCTTCTCAGCTGCCATTGCCAGAGAGTGAACAAGAGAAGAAAGCCTCATTACCCCAACCCTGAGTCATCCTTCTTCCTCTTACCCTAATTATAGTGAATTGAGTTCAAGTCTGTTAAAGTGGAAATTACAGTTTCCTAAAACTGTGGTGGGAGGCAGTAGATCAAGAGGCCAAGCTATAGGCTGTGGCTAGACCACATCAGGAAACATGTGGTGAAGATCTGAGGGTGATAATGTGCTGTCATACAAGTACAGCAGAATACACCACTACTGACCTTTCTGTACAATGGCCAAACTGAAAAAAATACAGGACAACAAAGCCAGGAATGTCTTGTCCTGTGGAAGGCCTGACATTCATGAAGCTGACGCTTACCTCCAGGAGGCAGAGGTGGTGTGTCCAGGTGGTGTGTCCGGACTGGGGCCACAGCCATGCTGAGAAACTGGGTTATTCCCCTTTTATTTTTCAGGGAAATATTTGATAACTGTAACCTCACATCTGTCTTTGTGTTCCTTCTGTGACCTAGTCCTCTCTTAGGTTGCTGGCTGAAGATTTCAGTGCAATGGTCAACAACCCCCACCTGAGTGATGTCCAGTTCCAGGTGGACTCTGGGGATGTCCTTTATGCCCACCTGTTCGTGCTATATGCAAGGTGTCCACAAGCTGTTGAGGCTGTAAGTGCTGCTCACACACCTCCCTGCTCTGCTTCAGGAGGGCCCAGACTGCCCACACCACAGCCAGTTGGTGCTCCAGAACCAACAAAAGCACTGCTGGGCCTATGGCAAGTGCCTCAGGACCTGCAGTGGTTTTTCAGCCTAGGGAACCAGAATCATAACAAAGTGGTGGAAGATGTGGTCCTTTATGTGGATAGACTATAGGGAGGCACAGATCCTTTCTTGTATTCCATCCTGAGCAATGGAGGAAGCTTCCTAAGTGCCTTTTGCCCTTGAATTTTTCTACCTGGCCAAGCATAGACTGTGCAAGCCTTGTCCACCTTGGTGTGTCCTGCCTGTCGCCCATGCTAGGAAGTACTTTAAAATAACCTGCACAGCAGTTTTGTTACTCTCACAGTTCGTTTGGATGTGGCTGCACTGAACTGTGCTTTTTGCAGGGCTAGTGAAGTAATTCTTATGTTTCCAGAGCATTTTAGGTTGCATAGCTCCCAGCCTGCTCCCGTGCAGCTCCCTGGTGGGATAGGGAACCTGACATTTGAAATGTGCCCTTTCCTAGAGCTGTTCTATCCATGCAGCAACTCCCTGACAAACAGCTTTCTTTGCAACTGCCCTTCAGGGAAGTTCAGTCCTGTCCTCGTGTGTTGGCTGTAGTTTCCACCCAAGGTGACTCAGGCCATTTCCAAGGGCTCCATGAAAGTCTGGGGAGGGAAAGCAAATTCATCTATGCCACACAGCAGTCTTCGTAGGAATTTTTTAAGGGATCTTCACAGCTATTGGCAAGTGTGTGTGTGTGCCCACAAGTGAAAAGTGCTGGTTTAGCCATGTTCTCTTATTGTTTCCCTGCAATTCTGTCTGGCTTCAGCATTCCCATCTACTGTTTTCATTGGCAGGAGTCATTTGTATGAGTAGAGTGGTGGGATTGGCTCTGTGCTGTATTTCTGAGGCCTGCAGAAGGTTGTTTTCCTCTAAGCCTCCACCTGCAGAGCAGCATTTCATGTTTGTTTTCTGTATAAGTGAGGGAGTGCTCTACTTTGTTGGAGATTTTGGGTAACAAGGAGACAGTAATTAATCAGAGATGATTGCAGAGGTTGTGCTTTCTGTTGTATGGCATCCCCTAACTTTGGAGAGAGTTTCAGATAGTACAAATGTGATTTGGCTGCCAAGGAAGTGAGACCTTTCTAAACTGGAGATGCATTTTAGCCAAAACCTGGGATCAGGTCAGACCCACACAGATAATGGCCCAGTCAGTGGGATTAGTGTTTTGTGTGGTGTCTGTTTTCCTGAGACACCAGAACTAGAGTTTTGGCAGTGCATCAAGGGTAGGGAAATTCAAAACAGATCAGATGAAGATCACTTGCAGAGAGGTGTAGATAACTCTGGAAATTGTGCTCTGGGAAGTAATTCAATTCCAAAACTAACTGGAGAACTCTTAAGAGCACCTTTTATATGTGTGACTGAAAGGAGTACTTAAATTCCATTGAAGCTAAGAGCTGTAGGCTCAGGAAGGAGATGGCTCTGCATAGCTGGTTCTGGTGCCAGGGTAGGACATGGAGTAAGCTGATAGGAACAAGCATGTTGGTGTTGCTGATCCTTTACCAGCAACTTTGCTTTGCTGTTTCCCCAGGTTCACAGCGAGGGGTTCCTGGTGGAGGAGGAGGGCAGTGTGCGGACGCGCCGCGTGCTGCTGAGCGACATGAGGGCCGAGGCCGTGTGCGCCTTCCTGCGCTACCTCTACACTGCAGACAGCCGCGTCCCTGCGGCACTGCGGCCCCAGGTGGGGGCTCTGGCTGCCAGGTTGGTGTCCTGAGCTGTTTTGGATCCCCTCATGCTTTCAACCACATAGAATCAGAGAATTTTAAGGGTTGGAATGGACCTTACCGATCATCTAGTCCCAGCCCTGTGCCATGGGCAGGGACACCTCTCCACTAGGTCAGGTTGCTCAGGCTTCATCCAACACTGCCAGGGTTGGGGCATCTACTACTTCTCTGGGCAACCTGTGCCAGTGTCTCACCACCCTCACAGGAAAAAACTTCTTCCTAAAATCTAGTCTAAATTTTCCCTCCTTTAATTTGAATCTGTTACACCTTGTCCTCTCACTGCAGCTCCTAACAGAGTCCCTCTCCACCTTCCCTGTAGCCCCTTCAGATAGGCCACTATGAGGTCTCCACACAACCTTCTCTACTCCAGACTGAACATCTCCAACTTCCTCAGCTTGTCTTCATAGGGGAGATGCTCCAATCCTCTTAGCAACTTCGTGGCCTCCTCTGGACTTGCTCCAACAGTTCCATGTCCTTCTTACGCTGAGGGCACCAGAACTGCATGCAGTATTCCAGGTGGATATCCACTTGGATATTCACTTGGATATCTTCAATATCTTCAATATATTCAACTGTTTATCTTCATTGCAATTGTAATGGCTTAAAAATTCCACAGTCCTCTCCTTATGTCCTAAATGAAACTCACACATAAGAGCATCCTGCCCTCACCTTCACGAGTCTCTCTTCAGGTTGTGCCTGTGTGAGACTTTCTGTGTTCAGCATCTGCTCAGCAGACTTTTGCCAAGAGTTTTGTCTCAGGATATGTACTGACAGCTGATGTGAACAATGATGAGCAGATCTTCTGTGCGTGATTCATCTGGACAACACTTGCAGAATGTATTGGATGCTTGCTGGGGCCTGGCTAGCAGAGGAGCTGTAACTTGAGCAGTGGTTAAAGAAATGCTTAAGCAATTAAAAACAAGACACACAAAATAGGTCTTGATGACCTTGTTTCTATCTTCATGCATTCCTGTGTTTTCTATCCAACACCTTATAATGGTCCTGTTCTCTCAGGCTGCCAGGGGTTTTTAGGTTTAGTTTTGGTTTTACTGCCTTATAGATAAGATAAGTCATCTGGCTAACAAGCTGGGAATAGTGCTGTTGTTTAGGTTCTCATGGACACTGTGTAGCTCATGTTATCAGTTTCCCAGGATGTGAGAGCGAGATGCAGCTTAAACTTGTAACCTATCATAAGTAAGAACTGCAGCATTGACAGGTTGAGCAACCAATCTAAAGTTGTGTGATCAGCGTGTGACTGCATGTATGGGAGACATTTTACTAGAAATACTGTTAGGTGTCCTAAATAAAGTTGGCTATCAGAGCATCATATTGGTGTGCTGTAGTGTGTCCCTCGCAAGGACCCCAACAGATGCTCAGAACTTTGATGTGTTGTGTCAGCCATGCTCTCACTCGTGGTCCTAGGCATGCACTAGATGCTTCAAACAGGAGCAGTTGCTGAGATATTGAGGGGAAAATGATTGGGTCTTGCCAAAATGTGCGTAGAGAGGTGCCCTGTCACTCCAAATAGCCATGAAGCTTACACATGACAGATACTATCCAGCCCCAGACATTCCACAGGGCTCTCCCACTGCCAGTGGCAAAGGAGTTTTAGTGTGGTCATGTAGCTGTTCAGTCTTGGACACAGAAAAAGAAGAGTGTGCCTGATGCTTTAATGTGAGTGACACATGGAAAAGGGGATTCCAGATTTTAGGAGTGTACTAGATCTTGTACATCTTAGGAAACCTCATGCAGATTCCTTACAAGAGTCACAAGAGTGATCAGGCAGCCAAATGGTGAAGAAATACTGGAGGAGGAAATACTAATGTTGTTATTGTATCCTTGCAGGTTTGGTGTGAGGGAACTGATGGCACAGTGTGAAAACAGCACTGGAGAGGGTCAGGTGTCTTCTGGAGTGGATTCAGAAGATGATCTTATCTCTGTGAGGGATGATGAAGATTGTGAGGACAGAGCTGAGAACTTCCAAGACCTCTTGAAGTCAGTGTGGGTGGGTGAAGATGAGGAAGATGAAGCTCTGCTGACCCCTGAATGCCAGAAGGAAGATGACATTCTGGTGGGTGAACAGGAGCTGGAGGAAATCTATGAGTTTGCTGCAACTCAGAGAAAGATGGCTCAGGGTGTGAGGGAGGTGAGCAAGGGAACAGACTGCAGCATCTGCAATGACACTGAGGCAGCCCAAGGTACAAACCAGCAGCCTCAGGAGGAAGAGGTAAAGAGACCTGAATCTGCTTCAATAAACAACACCTTCCAAGATCTGAGGGATGGCCATGATGTGGAAAGGTCTAAATGTGACTTGTCTGCACCAGAAGAGAAAATGCAGAATATAAATAGCTGCAGGAGCGTGAAGGACCCACAGACCACCATTGTGTCTCACCACAGTGAGCCTCAGGAATGGGACAGAGCATCCCAAGGTGCCACCACTAGTGAAGGAGAGGCTGTTAGGGGATGTGAAGGTGTGAAGGATTCCAAGTCATCTCAGGCCTCACATGATGAGGGAGGTCACTGTGAAAAACAGCTTCCCGGTTTCCAGGGTGAGACCAGTATAAATGACTGTTACGAGCACTTGTTTTCTGCTACTCAGGGGGATCACTGGGAGCCTTCCCTGGTGGAAGAAGTTACCAAAGAATCAGGCAAGTCCCCAGGTGAAAAACACGTTGATCTTAATGATTCACTTCAGTTCTGCAAGTCACAAAAAGACTGTTCTCCACACAGGAATGGTTTTTGTAGGAGTCCAACTCCCCAGCCTTATGTGCCCCTTCTTCCTGTTGTTGGCTCTTCACCTGCATCTCCAAAACCAGAGGAAAAGTTTGCCAGAGAACATGTGTCAACACCAAAGCAAAGGAAAAAGGAAAAATCATTCTCACCTGATGAAATACCCTCCCAGAAAGCCAAGGAGCTGGATGCTGCACCAAGAAATGAGAACACAGTCTCTTCAGCAGAGCTTCCCCACACGGATTTAAATGAGGGCACACCTGTCCCAGTGTTGGCATCACCAGGCAGGACTCAGGGGAACAAGGAGGGTGATGTTATTGTTTTATCTTCTGATGATGAAATGGAGTTACAACAAGACAAGAGGTCACCAGAGTCAGACTCTGCTCTGAAGAAAATGGAAGTCTCTGGGCAACTGATGTGTACAGACACAGAACAAGGTCCTGAGACACCAAAACCTGAACAAAACTCATCAGTCCCTGAAACAGAGCAGAGATCAGCCCAGGTCTTGTGTGGCAATACAGACACAGAGCATGGAAGTAATGGTGTAAAGTTGTCCCCCAAATTGCCTCTCAGCAGACACACAGGTGCTTGTACAGAAAGCAAACAGAGTCCAAACGTGAGCCCTGAGAAGAGGCTCAGTCCCGAAATGTCTGCAGGTTCAGACAGCTCCTGGCTCGTGCCAGACACACCTGTTCTCAGCAAAAGCAGAAATTCCTCAACACAAACTCAGGTCACAAGTATTTATTCTTTAAAGAGTTCAGGATCTAAACTCAGCACAAAGAACTTAGCAGAAGGAAATAGTAACCATGAAATGACTGGAAATTTAATAAAAGTTCATGAACAAACATCATCAGACAAACATTTGCCTATGGAGAATTCAGTCACTGAAAGAAGCCCTTGCAGCAGCCCAGCAGCAGGATCTTTTTCCAAGGACTCCCCACCAGTTTCTCCAGTGGATCCAGTTCTCTTCTCCCCTGGCCACAGCAACACAAAAAGCAAATGTGCCAAGACCTCAGTTTTATCCAAACCTGTGTCTCCGTGCCAGGAGCAGCCACTGGAAGGTAAAACAGACATCAGTGTGGTTGAGGTGGACAGTGAAAGGGACATCAGTCTGCCCTCTCTGGGTAGCAGTGTCCTGCTTTGTGAGGAGCCCCCAGTCCCCATGGATGACTGCTGGCATGTTGAGTGTCTGTCACCAGTCAGAGGTGACACCCAGGTCTGCAGCCAGGTCAGCCACGCGAAGACCAGCACAGCCAGCAGCCCCAGCCCTGGCTCTTGGCAGGACCAGTGGGAGAGCCCAGGCCATGCACAGGAAATTAAGGGCAGCACCCCTCTTCAGGAAGGTCCTGCTGGCAGGAGAGCTACTTTGCTCTGCCCTGAGAAGAGCCCTATTGAGGCATGTTCATCAGTGGGACCCAGCTACCTGAACTCCAAAATCTGGGATGAATGGAATGGAGAAGAGAAGGAAGATGAATTTCCAGAGGTGCTTCCTCTGTCTCAGAGGTTGGCAGCTGCATCAGGTGCCTGTCAGACAGATCCTGTCAAGACTCCTGGTGAGAGCTTGTATTCATACTAGATTTATTGGACTAGGTTAAATTGGTTTGATTTTAAGTGGTCATCACACCTGAGGTTCACTTGTTACAGTGAAAGGGTCTTTGGGCCTTCTGATCTGAAGCAGTTGGTAGGGCCAGGCAGAAAGAAGGTGCAGTCATCATGTGCTGTGGGAGAGAGCCTGTCTAAGTGTGAGACTCCATGGATGCACTGCTGCCTTGTGCTGCCTTCTTGCTGGATCTGGGCCCTCATGACAGACTGCTGCTCCTGTCCTTGTCTGGTTCTTTCCATCCAAGACCAGTAACTGATGTCACAGCATATCTAATTAAATATATTATTAATTATCCCATACTAAGTGATTAGTTTAAGGAGTGTTTAGAACACAATGTGTGAGACTGACTGTGCTTCCCAATATCAGTAAACTGGTGTCATTAAATCAGTACCTAACTCTGGACCCCAGTAGCTTGATTTGCTCAGGTTTTTCTGCATCAAGTCTCTATTCTGACATTTCCTTCCTGGGAGAAGAACCACTGCACAGCATTCAGTAAACATGCTTTTAACTGCTGTGTAAATGTCCCCTGTTCTAACAGAGCCCTGGATGGGATTTGTTTTCAAATGTGATATGTGTCCTAATTTAAGCTGTTTTCTGGTATAAAGTCAATAAAACCCAAGTATCCCAGTTAGGAAATAGAGAGTGTTGACTGTTCTGTCCCATATGAAGCTGAGTAATAACTAGAACAGCTTGTAGGAAAATAATGTTGTGAAACAATTACTGCATGATGTTAGAATGCCACTGAGAGGGGAAGATAGCAGCCAGCTTCAGTCCCTGCTCTACTAACTCTGGTCATACTCATTTCATTCTACTGCAGGACCTTCCTGTCAGGAGAACAACAGGTCCCCCAGCACCCCAGTGACCCCAATGCCAGCTTACTCCATCATGGAGACCCCCCAGCTGAAGAAAGAGTTGAGCAGGTGAGCATTACCTCCACCAGTGCATCTCTTTACAAGCGGAAATGTGCTGGCAGGACGTGTGGAAGGTGAACCATGGTAAAGCTCCAGCCAGTGCTTTCTGAGGTCACACCATACTGTCCCAGCTGGCCACTGCACATCCTGGCCTTGGACTCTTCCTGAGCTGTGCCAGTGGAAGGTGCAGCATTACTGTACCCTAAACTCCCACCTGACCTGGAGTACTGCACACAGTTCTGGTGTCCCAAACATAAGAAAGACATGGAACTGCTGGAGCCAGTCCAGAGGAGGCCACAAAGCTGATAAGAGGACTGGAGCACCTTCCCTATGGGGACAGGCTGAGGGAGTTGGGGCTGTTCAGCCTGGAGAAGAGAAGGTTGTGTGGAGCCCTCAGAGCACCTTCCAGGATCTGAAGGGGCTACAGGGAAGGTGGAGAGGGACTTTTGGTTAGGAACTTAGATGATATGATCTGTAAGCTCCATTCCAACCCCTTAACATACTATGGAATACTCTGAAACTTTCTCTTTCAGATTTGGAGTCCGTGCACTCCCCAAACGCCAGATGGTGTTGAAGCTGAAGGAGATATTCCAGTACACTCACCGGGACACGGACTCTGACTTCGAGGATGAAATCCCACGTTCCCAGCCTCCCCCAAGGAAGGCCCTGGCCAAAGAGCCAAGATTCCAACCCCTTAACATACTATGGAATACTCTGAAACTTTCTCTTTCAGATTTGGAGTCCGTGCACTCCCCAAACGCCAGATGGTGTTGAAGCTGAAGGAGATATTCCAGTACACTCACCGGGACACGGACTCTGACTTCGAGGATGAAATCCCACGTTCCCAGCCTCCCCCAAGGAAGGCCCTGGCCAAAGAGCCAAGGCAGCCACGGGCAGCCCGGGCTGCAGGCAG
The DNA here is from genome assembly GCF_000695815.1 of Acanthisitta chloris. Taxonomy (NCBI): domain Eukaryota; kingdom Metazoa; phylum Chordata; class Aves; order Passeriformes; family Acanthisittidae; genus Acanthisitta; species Acanthisitta chloris. The sequence goes on along the minus strand of NW_008678363.1, from coordinate 3,165 downwards.
GAAGCACACTGCTGCCTCCAGGGCTGGGGGCAAGAGGAAGCAGATTGCTGCAGCTGCTTCAGTGCTCCCTATGGATCAGGCTGATGATGGATCCCATGAAACAGGCAGTGCAGCACCCAAGGAGGGAACTAAAGTGACACATCACGCAGAAGAAGCCAAAGAGCAGAAAAGGCCATCTCCAGAGAGAGGGTCCCTGGCAGCTGATGGCAAGGAGCCAATGCTCTCGGCATCTCAGGGGTCAACAGTTTCTTCGGAGGATGGGAGTGACATCTCCTTTGGTTCACAGAGGTAAGGCCAGAAAATCCTAAGCAAAACACTCTGTGGTGCAGGACAGAGATGAGGTAGGAATGGGGCAAACAGAAGTGAGTGTCCCTGTGGCCTGCAGTGGCCTTGCCCCTCCATGGGTGTGCCATTTGGAGGGCAGCACACTCCTACCAAAGAAGTAGCCTTTGGAATTGCAGTCTAATTCCCAGCGAGCTATTCTCAGAACAGAAAAGCAGTTGTGGCTGCATGTGGGCAAGGCCCAAATCTGGCATGGCCTGGTCTGCCAGTGAGTGACAAGGAGCACTCTGTGTTGCTTGAGAACCTGCAGCAGGAGTAGGGACAGCACAGCACAGCTCCCTGGGCAGAACCTGCCACAGCAAAGGGCAGGAGCCAGGAATACCAGACATCCAGGCTGGGTGAGCAGGACCTGTGCTGCCACGGCTGGGGTGGGCAGGTTTGCAGAACACATGCCATGTTCTGCCTCACTCGTTTTCTGGGTGCCTGCAGTGGAGTGTCTCTGATCCTCTAGAGGAAAGTCACAGGGGTTGGCCATCAGGGATTTGGGGAGCTCTGGTCCTGTCCTTGATGGCCTGTTCTTTCCTTGATCCCTGGTCCAATTGATCCTGCTTTTAGTTCTCTTGTGAATGGATTTGAAGACTGTGCTTTTGCATCTGAGGAGGAGGAAGAGGACTTTTCAGCATCTCAAGCAGCAGCTCGGGAAGAAGAAAAACTGGAGGCAGTGAGGTGCTACATCCGTTCAAACACAGCCCTGTACAACAGAATTCTCTTTTATGAGCCGATCGAGCTGGCTGATCTGCACACGGAGCTCAAACAGAATGGCATCAAAATCTCCAAGGCAAAGCTGCTGGACTTCTTAGATGCTCAGTCTATCACGTTTACCACGGCCAGAGCCCGGAGAGAGAAGGAGCAGAAGAGAAAGGGGAACAAAAAGCAGAGGAGGCGATACCGAGTGAAGCCCACTCCTCCCTCCTGAAAATTCCGTGCGGGGAGGCCTCGCTGTGCGGCTGGGGCTGGCCCCGGCCGAGATCCGTGCGAGCATCGCTCCTCCTCGTGGCCTGATCTCAGATGGCATCCCGAGAAAGCGGCTGAGCTGAGCTCCCGTTCCAGCCCTCTGCTCCAATTGCACAAACCCCTCCGTGGCTGTCCTGCCTTTAGCACACAGCTCATCTGGAGCCTCTTTTCCCCACTATTTTTCTCTTCTGCCTTTTTTTTTTCCCCATTTTTCCCTAATAACTTTTAGGTCCTGAACTTTTCCTCATGCTGGTGCTTCCTCCACTGACACTTGCCAATAACCTTTTCCTGGCCTTGGACTGGGAGATGCTTCACCCCTGTCTTGCCAATATTCACTAAAGTGCTGCATGTTTGGACCCCCGTGACTTCCCTCTTCACTTCTCCAGCACAGTTTGCCCTGCTGATTGTGAAGGCAGGGAGGGCTGTGGAAATACCTCCAAGGCCTTTCTCCTGCCCTCAGATCCATTTGCACTGTCCAGTGCCATCCCTAACAGCAGTGCAGGTGTTTTCTGTTTTCTCTGGGGTGACTCCCAGAAGCTCCTCTGACACCGATGGCATGGGAAAGCCCTTTGGATTGGCACATTCAGTGCTGTGTGTCCATTTGCACACTGCATCTGAGTTCAGATCCCTTCTGCTCCATGCCCTGAGCACCTTTGACCTTGGTGTAGCCCAAGGGTGTCCCTGGCAGTGATGTCTTGAAGGCAATATGACAGTGACCTCTGGATCTCCTCAGCACTTCTCACACCCTGATCTAAACCTACTGCTCTGATCAGCCCCATTTCCAAACTGGGCTGAAACCAGCTGCAAACGGTCTGGGACTCTTGGACAAGTCTTGGACCCTAAATTGTCATCCCTTAGCTATTGACTTTCACAACACCTGCTGAGTTCTGTCTGTTTTGGCAGTTCTGTGTGAGCAAACACAGGACAAACTGGACACAACACTTCACAAAGAGCAGACAGATTTCTAACTGTATTGATGGAAGTGTAACACAGAAAATTTTGTGCTGTTTTTGATACAGTCAATATACAGGTTTGATTTCTATTCTGTATGAGAAACAATTTCTAAGCTACTAATTCTAAACTCTAAGTAACATCCGATGAGGGGAACAGGCTTGGGGGGTTCTAAACAGCCAAGTTGGGTCTGGCTGGGGGCAGAGGGCTCTGCAGTCTGTGGCAGAGCTGGCTGAGAGCCCAAGCAGGGACCTGGGGGCAGAGGAGCTGTCACGGGCAGCCAGCAGCAGGGAGAGGTGTGGAGATCCCCGGCAGGGGCTGAGGAGTGGAGCATTGGCTGCCTGGAGAGAGTGAAGCTGCCTGGCTGCTCGGGGCTGGCAGCTGTGGGGCTGTGCAGGGAAGGGCCTTGCTGGAGCTGTGCAGCCTTGGTCCACAGGCCAAGAGGTGTGGGACTCCTGCCAGTCCCACATTGCTCTCTGCTCTTCTCCCCGAGCAATGCTCTCTGCAGAGAGCACTAGCACAGGAATACCTTCACCTGCTCACAGCTGGCCTTGAGCTCATGGATCAGCTCCTGCTTCTGGGAGCAGCAGTGTCCCTGCAGCAGGTCCCTGTAGAGACTGAGTGGGTCTGTCCCTTCTCCTGGCAGGCAGAGGACAGGGAGCAGGATGAAAGGGGCAGAGGGTTCAGGAGGCTGAGCCCTCTCTGGCTGGGTTGGCCTCTCCTGCAGAGCTCCCATTCTGGCTGGGCTGTCCCAGGCAGAGGCTGCAGGAAGAAGAGCTCAGCAGGTTCTGTCTGGTGTCCCCTGGGGCTCAACCTCTGTCCTTTTGCTCCTCAGGGGCTGAGCCTCACCTCTGCCTCTGGGGCTTGGGCAAGGGGCTGGGCAAGAGCCCCAGGACCCTTGGGGCCTGCCCAGGTTTC
>NW_008678362.1:0-2517 GCF_000695815.1 Acanthisitta chloris | reverse complement strand
TGTATCTTCTTTGCTCGGATAACTTATTTGTGAAATCTTTGGTCCTTGAGTATATTCTTTTTGCCACAGCTGGTTTTCCAGCATTCTCACATTTCTAAAATGTGAGGCATGCACACAGCTGGAAATAATGGACTTTGTCATCATACATGTTTCTGTTTTTATAACTGTACCAATCCACTACTGTTCATTTGGAGCAAGCTGTTTCTGGTAAAGCATTCTAGTCAAGCAAGCTATACATTCTACACGGTCAATCCATAGACGGCACTTGCTGCAAGCCCCAAATGCAGTAATTCCAATATACAATTTTATTCAGCTTATCTCTGCTTTATGCCTCTAACTTTTAATTCCTGAATATATATAGAATTGTTTTTTGTGAAGTTTTTTCTTTTTGTTGTTTTTTTTTGTGTGTGTTTTGTTTCTTTCATATTCTCCCTTTTGCAGATCCCATTCTAGAGTAAGAATAAAAATAAAAGAAAATAAGGCTTTCCCACCTTCTCTATGCCAAAGCTATGGGAGCAGATACTGCCAACCCATATTGTCATCAAGCATTCCTCCCTCACTTATTTCAGGGGAAGCTGGTTGCTTTTAATGACAGGCCTCTTGTGCTCTGGGGTAGGATCCAATTATTTTGGGGTTCTTTCTCGATCGTGCTCCCATTATTTATTAGAAGAACCACAAGCTTTTCCCAAGCTTGAAAACTAGAGCAGATCATCATTGCACAAAACACCCCATTTCAAAGGGACCCATTGCCCCTTTCTACATCTTAGAAAATGTTCTCCCCACCGGGTCTACTAATGTCGGTCCTTAATTACAGGGCAGCCAAGTAGAGTATGTGTGCTGCTGGCAAGGGAACACCGTCTGAACCTGGGCAATATAGTAATTGCTGAAGTTGGCATCTGCTACGTATGGGGCTGGTTGGTAATAGCAGGTGACATTGGCCACATTGGGGATGATATTTTGCTCAGCTAGGACCCGGATGGCCAGCATGGTGATCAGATTCAGAGTTTGTCTCCTCTCATGTCCCATCAGGCACACTGTGCTCTCATTCACCACACCGTGAAGGGTCATGAGATAGTCATACTTGCGGTCCTCTAATCCCACAAAGTGGTTCTGCAAGTAGGACTCCAGCTTTCTCTGCTGTTCTCCAATGTCTGAGAAGTCAATGAAAAACCTTGAACACATGTATCTCTGCAGGGACTTAATCTCGGATTCAGAGGCAGCCCTAAAGCCCCTTACCAAAAGGTTGCAGTACTTCAGAAGGCCACCTCCTCTGATTTCTTCTGGGTTTCTGGTGGCGATTATCTTGTTGCAGAGGTGATCAAAGGCTTCCTGGAAATCCCCATAGACACTCTCACCAATGATAGTTGGGTGAAAAGTTTCAGTCATAGGATTCTCTGAGCACTCATAAAAAAGCAGCAGGGAGTCCAGCTTGATTTGAAAGGAATCGACACTGAATTCAAACTGCCGCCTCAGAGAGTCCACAAATTTCAGCTCCACATTCTTGCCACTGTTGTTGGACAGGGAGATGAGACTCCATCGGTCTGAATCATTGCATACTTTTACCATTTTCTGCACATAAGCCTCCTATAATTGGAAAGACAAAATGAGCAAATCAAGACACAGATGCAAGAAATTTCCGTACCACTGCACTTGCTTGCACCCCCCACCCCCAAATCCTTGTGTTTCATAAAAGATTTCATGGAGCCTGCAGATACAAACCAGAGAAGAAGTACTTAATATGAGAGCTCAGAAAGAGTGCTGTCAGTGCAAGGGGATGACAGGGAAGGGCATTCTGCTGAGACTGTGTCTTGCAAGGGAAGCATATAGCAACACTGCATCTTTCAGTCACTTCTAAATACATCTACACACTAAGCCCATGGCACACATGCCAAATATGCATGCACCCACATGCAAAACGTCCCTACTACAATCAGATTAGAAATCTTATTTATCGGTTTCCACTTCTTTCTCTCCTCCCCAGAAAAACAACTTAGCAATTGTTCACGCTCCTCAATCCTCCCAGTGCAGGTTGCACAAATCTGTGTAATAATTTTTTTACAAAATCCCTCTAAAAATCTGAAAGGCATTTGGCATAAAGCCTAATCAACTCGAGCGAACTGTCTTCGAGGGAAGGGAATATGCCTCCCCCCTGGGGCGCTTAGTGCACCTGAAAGAGTGCCTCGCAGATGGGATTTTCTTCTTGCAGATCTTCAATCCATCTACCTCTCCCTGCACCCGAGAACCGGGTCCGGCACCCCGAGCTGTCGCAGAGCCGGGCTGGGCTGGGAGAGAGGTGTGCAGCGCCTGGCACACACACGCCCCAGGTAAAACAACACTCCCAGCAAATCAACCGAGAGGGAGAGAGGAAAAGCTAAGTAATCCCCAAGAGCTCAGCCAGGGCACCCCGCTGCAAACCCCTCCTCAGTTTGAAGCGTGGGGTGAAAAAAAAAATCGCTCAGGGTTCCCCCTGGGTCGCGGGGTGTGGGGGGAGCTGCGTTCCTAAACGCACCCCTTCAT
>NW_008678361.1:0-825 GCF_000695815.1 Acanthisitta chloris | reverse complement strand
GTTGGAGGACACCAAAAGGGGGTGAGGAACCTTCTCCTGCCCCCAAAAATCACAGCTGAACCCCCAAATCCACAGCTGAACCCCAAACCGATCCTCAGAAACCCAAAACTACCACCTGAACCCCAAAAATTGGCACCTGAACCCCCAAAATTGGCACCCAGAGCCTCCAGAGATGGAGCTGAACCTTATCCTTAGGGTCAAGGGGTTGGAGGACACCAAAAGGGGGTGAGGCACCTTCTCCTGCCCCCCCAAAAATCACAGCTGAACCCCCAAATCCACAGCTGAACCCCAAAACAATCATCAGAACCCCAAAAGTACCACCTGAACCCCCAAAATTGGCACCTGAACCCCCAAAATTGGCACCCAGAGCCTCCAGAGATGGAGCTGAACCTTCTCCTTGGGGTCAAGGGGTTGGAGGACATCAAAAGGGGGTGAGGAAACGCCTCCTGCCCCCAAAAATCACAGCTGAACCCCCAAATCCACAGCTGAACCCCAAAAAGATCCTCAGAATCCCAAAACTGGAGGTCCCAGGGGGTTGTCTCACCCTTGGCCTCGAGCTCCAACTTCTTCTTGCGGCCCCAAGTGTTGTGGTAGTTCTCGGCCAGTTGCTCTGCCATGGCCTGGGGAGGACATTGGGGGGTCCTGGGGTGGATTTTTTGGGGGGGACAACCCCCTGGGGGTGACCCCAAGGGACAATGGGGTGACCCCAAGGACATGGGGGGACCCACCCGAGGGGACAACAAGGAGCTCAGAAGGTCTAGGAGAAGGTTGGGGGGACTGGAAGGATCTGGGGAGGTTTTGAGGGACATTGGGGGGTCCCAAAGG
>NW_008678360.1:0-1529 GCF_000695815.1 Acanthisitta chloris | reverse complement strand
GCTCCCGCCCGGCCCCGCTCGGCCCCTAGTACCTCCGGAGCGCAAAAAGGGTCCCCCAGCCCGACCCCAACTGCAGGGATCGACCCCTCGGCCAAAAAGGGTGACCGGAGCGGAATAGCCACCGAGCCCGCATTTCTGTGGATGTCTTAATCTTTGTTGGTTGGGTTATGTTGGAGATAAGTGCCCGATTTTCTTTTGATTCTTACTTAAAAGTTATTTTATTCACGCGGATTTTTATACCCCTACAGTGTGCATCAGTAGGATGCTGGACAGTAGAGTAAAACAGCTGTATTTGCGTAAAATGATTAGCCGCCGGACAATAGGAATCGTGTGATATATTTAGCCACAGGAGGATATTTTCAGACAATACTAGGGCTCTTCATTTCCTCTGGTTTACTTAAAGCAAGGATACGGAGAGTTAGAGGTCACAGTTTACTCACAGCTTTTACAAAACACCGCTCGTAACCTTTTGCTTCTAAACAAACAGAAGCGGGAGCATCACAAAATTGAGGTAAACCTATTTTACACATCTCTGTTGCTGGAAGCATTTATCGGGCTCAGTGTTTACATTGGCTCACGACTGGCTACACACCACACATTTGTTTAAAAGTTTAATAATTAAGTACTTTCCTCCCCTCACTGGCGAAGCTCTCCTTTGATGCCCCTCGGTGTGCATAGATACCCAAGCTCTGTCTCCCACTTGAGTGCTAAGTTTCCGTCCCGTGAATCAGATCCTTTTCCACCAAATTGCGTCGCCGGATCTGCAATTCCTTCCTCACTGCAAATGTAATTTAATTAAGCAGTTTACTTAAAACGTATTCGATGTTTTGTGTGAAAAGCAAACTGATTTCCTTGTTTCCTTGAGTGGTAGATTTCATTAGGGAACTACCGAATACAATTAACACCAAATCTATGGGGCTTTGAGCGCGCCTCAAGTCTCTTTCCTCTTCTGTTGTGAGCGAGAGGCTCTGCCAGGCTGAAACTCCGGTTTAGTTATAAAAAGGGGTGGAAAGCGAACATTTGCTTCCAAAATTGACCCGGGGAATAAATTACAGTGCCTGTTGTTTTCCGTATAGGAGCTTCTTGGCGTTTCCGTATAGGTGCTGGATGGGCACAACCACGAAGGCGATTTTTAAGTGAATGCTCATATTTCTTGCAGAATAAAATTATGCGAAATTTGGCCCGTTAATAGGGTCTTTGGTAGCATGTTCTCTGCCTGCCTCTTCTAAAAGGTAGGGAAATGACAGAAAGCTCGCCGTAGTTTCCTGGGATTTAACTTTTAATCCTTTCTGCAGATATCATTTTGGCAACAAATCCCTACTGGAAGAATTCGGTAACCCTCTTATTTTCACAGGAGCGACTGTGACATTACACAACCTGTGTTTAGCCTCGATACAGATCTAGTTGCGGACCCTTCGTGTGCGCATCCCACCCGATGCCAGCGCCCTGGCCAGCGCTCCCGCTGCCCCGTTTCGCCTTCGCCGGCAGCTTTTGTTGGGAGCGCGCAGGACGCGCGGGGCTGGCGGAGG
>NW_008678359.1:0-2447 GCF_000695815.1 Acanthisitta chloris | reverse complement strand
ACTCTCCCCCAGGACCCCTCAAACTCCTCCCCAGATCCCCAAATTCTTCCCCATGACCCCCAAACATCACCCCAAACTCCTCCCCAGACCCCCAAACCTCCCCAGACCCCAAACTCTCCCCCCAGCCTCTCCCTCATGACCCCCAAACTCCCCCCAAGACTCACCTTACACCGAATATCCTTATTAATCAACACGTTCTTCCCCTTGTAGTTGAAGATGACATGAACCTTCTTGGTCCCAGGCCCACAGATGTCAGGTCCTGCGTGGAGAAGGGAGCAGCAGAGCTCAACCACCGCCCCGGGGAGCAGCTCTGAGCCCAGAGGAGGGAACAGCACCCACCAAACATGATGTTGTACTCCGAGTCCCCGTGCATGTCCTCCTGGTTGAGGCTGGCAGGGAAGAGCTTGACATATCCTCCTCCGCAGTCGATGTTCTGCTCGTGCTTCACCGTGAACTGCAGCACCAACGTCTTGTCGCGGTTGCTGAAGGGCTCGAAGCGAGCGGAGAGGGCGTAGAAACGAGCGTCCTGGCTCGTCTGGATGCCTTGAGGGGAGGGGGAACAGATTGGGGGGGGGAATCAGAGAGTCAGAGGATCAACCAGGTTGGAAGAGACCTCCAAGATCAGAGTCCAATCCTACTGTGGGCACTAGACCACAGAGTCAGAGAATCCACCAGGTTGGAAGAGTCCACCAACGTCATCGAGTCCAACCCTACTGTGGGCACTAAACCATGGAATCATAGAATCCACCAGGTTGGAAGAGACCTCCAAGATCAGAGTCCAATCCTACTGTGGGCACTAGACCATAGAATCATAGAATCCACCAGGTTGGAAGAGACCTCCAAGGCCATTGAGTCCAACCCTACTATGGCCACCAGACCATGGCACTAAGTGCCACATCCAGATCTCTTCCAAGATGAGACTCCAAGGACATTGAGTCTAACCCTACTGTGGTTACTCAACCATAGAATCATAGAATCCACCAGGTTGGAAGAGACCTCCAAGATCATCGAGTCCAACCCTACCATGGTCACCAGACCATGGCACTAAGTGCCACATCCAGTCTTGTCTTGGAAGGGATCTCCATGATCGAGTCCAACCCTACTGTCATTACTAGACTATAGAATCAACAAGGTTGGAAAAGACCTCCGAGATCATCAAGTCCAACTCTACCGTGGTTGCTTGATCATGGCACTAAGTGCTAGATCCAGTTTTGTCTTGGAAGAGACCTCCAAGATCATTGAGTCCAACCCTACGGTGGTTACTAGACTATAGAGTCATAGAGTCCACCAGGTTGGAAGAGACCTCCAAGATCAAGTCCAACCCTACCATCATTACTAGACCATAGAATCAGAGAATCATGGAATCCACCAGGTTGGAAGAGATCTCCAAGGTCATCGAGTCCAACCCTACCGTGGTCCCCAGACCATGGCACTAAGTGCCACCTCCAGTCTTGTCTTGGAAGAGATCTCTAAGATCATTGAGTCCAACCCTACTGTCACTACTAGACCACAGAATCCACCAGGTTGAAAAAGACCTCCAAGATCATCGAGTCCAACCTTACTGTGGTCACCAGACCATGGCACTAAGTGCCACCTCCAGTCTTGTCTTGGAAGAGATCTCTAAGATCATTGAGTCCAACCCTACTGTCACTACTAGACCACAGAATCCACCAGGTTGAAAAAGACCTCCAAGATCATCGAGTCCAACCTTACTGTGGTCACCAGACCATGGCACTAAGTGCCACCTCCAGTCTTGTCTTGGAAGAGACCTCCAGGGTCATCGAGTCCAACCCTACCATGGTAATTAGACTATAGAATCATAGAATTCACCAGGTTGGAAGAGACCTCCAAGATCAAGTCCAACTCTACCATCATTACTAGACCATAGAATCAGAGAGTCATAGAATCCACCAGGTTGGACGAGATCTCCAAGATCATCAAGTCCAACCCTACTGTTGTCAGTAGACCATAGAGTCATAGAATCCACCAGGTTGGAAGAGACCTGCAAAGTCATCAAACGATCTCTAAGATCATTGAGTCCAACCCTACTGTCACTACTAGACCACAGAATCCACCAGGTTGAAAAAGACCTCCAAGATCATCGAGTCCAACCTTACTGTGGTCACCAGACCATGGCACTAAGTGCCACCTCCAGCCTCATCCCGGAAGATTTTGGGGTGTCCCCAGGGACAGGTTGGGGTTCAGCCTCACCTTTGTCCCTCTCGGCGTCGCCGTAGAACTTTCCGGCACTGAGGACGAACTTGCCGTAGTCAGATTTGTGCTTCGACTCCACCCAGCGACGGCTCCAGGCGTCTGGGGGGGGGAAGGGCGAGGGGGTTCAGGTGGGGGGGCACCCCAAAACGGCTCCTGAGCCCCCCCAACTCTCCTGCACCCCCAAAGTGGCTCCTGAATCCCCCAAATGGCTACTGAACCCCCCAAACTCTCCT
>NW_008678358.1:40797-46699 GCF_000695815.1 Acanthisitta chloris | reverse complement strand
GCCAAAGAAAGAGTTCACCAAGTCTTTCTGAATGAAATTACCCAGGCAATAAGTAGGTCTCTTGAGCTGAATCACTGCACATTTTTCCAGGTTGCCAAACAGAGGTAGGAAGGGCTGACTGTGATGGAGGAGAGTCCTGACAGCCAAGCCAGCTGGCTCAGGGTTAGTCATTGCTTCTGCAGACATCTGAAACTAGGCCACAGGAATCCCCTCACATAAGGATTGTAAGTGAGAAGACAGCTCCAAAAGGGAAAGTTGGGTGAAGAACATGTGAAGTACTCAAGGCCATTAGCATGAGCTGAAAAGCAGGAGGTAAAAGGACATGTCATGTGATGAAGAATCAAGTTTGCCAGATGCTGAGAGCCACGGGCAGAGTTGGGAGCATGAAAGGACCAGCTGCATAGGCAGCTTGGCAGCTGTGACAACTGAGAGGTATTTCTATGCCTTGCATGGCAGGAAATAGGTGTATGGATTGCTCAGGCACTGCAGGCAGAAAGCAAAGCCCTGCAGGTAGGTCTGTGAGTGTGTCCTCCAGTCACAGGATTTTAGGGGTTGGGATAGAGCTCAGAGCTCACCTAGCTCCAAGCCCTGCCCTGGGCAGGGACACCTCCCACCAGAGCAGGTTGTCCTGTCCCTGCAGTTCCTAACACAGATCCCTGAATATGAATATGAATAGAATATGAATATGAAACACTTCCCTGGAGCCCCTTCAGCTCCTGGAAGGTGCTCTGAGCTCTCCACACAACCTTCTCTTCCCCAGAAGGAGATGTCCTTCTTTCTGAAAGCAATCACTCCACTTAGAAAGAGAAATGCTCTTAATTGATGTTATTGCTCCTCTCCTGTCCTCCTAAGTGTGTCTTACCAGCTCAGTGTTTTCCCTCAGTTGTCAGCTGGCAGCAGAAGGAAGAGGAGTTTTGCCAACACACCATGGGCCACAAGGTAAGAATGATGGGGCTGAGGCTGAGCAGGGACAGCCTCCCACAGCTCCCTCACCTTCAGGAGCCCTGGGCAGGTTCTTTAACTCAAACATTGCTACAGTGGCAAACAAACAGTCGTGTTTGGCCAGGCTGAGAGGCATTTGCCCACAGCAATTGCATCTGTGTGCTAAGGGCTCTGTTGGTGGATGTGATCAGGGTAAGCCTGGGTAATGAGATGCTTATTCCTGCCCTGCCAATCCTCCACCAGGCAGCAGCTGAAATCCTTGCCCCCCATTTGTGTGCTGTATTTGGTCCATAATGCACTTCTTTTCAAGTGTCATTTTTAATTTAATGCATGGGAGAACTTATTACCCCTGGCAGAGTTAAGCAGTTAAACCAGGATCTGTCAATTCCTCCCTATGTGTTGACAAGTGGAGTAATATCTCACTGTGATTAGTTTATATGAAGACTTGTGGACAAGTTGAAGCCATGGAAGTCTTGCAGGGATTTCTGCTCTGCATGCAGCAGGCTAAAGAGGCATCTGGGGATTTTTCTTGTAACCTCATGTGGCAAAAAATAGGTGGCTTGAACTTAGGCACGTTTAGGTCCATGAGCATCACCAAGTTTAAGGTTGCCTAAGTGTTGATTTTGCAATGTTTGGAAGATGTTCCCTTGTGCAAAACTTAACAGGAACCATAACCACAGCATGTAAGTATCCCTGAAGTTGGCAGGTGTGAATCTACCTGAAAGGAGGTTGGAGAGAGGTGTGGGATGTGTGTCCTGCCAGGGCTGAGGGAGAGGAGAGAGGGAATGGCCTTGAGCTGAGCCAGGACAGAGTCAGATTGGGTGTGAGGAGTAATGTTGTCCATGTTGTGGTGTTCAGCACTGGGATATTGCCCAGGGAGGTGGTGCAGTCACCATCCCTGGAGGTGTTTCAGAGGTGTCTGATGTGGCACTGGAGGATCTGGGTTAGGGTTTGGGGGTTCCAGCAGTGACTGGTTGGACTGGATGACCCTAGAGTTCTCCTCCAGCCCTGATGGTTCTATGATTCTGTGATTCTAGGTATGAGCTGTGAATAATGCCATGAAAAGACTTCCATGGAGAGTGTTACAACTTCAGGAATTTTCTCATCTGCCTCTTTCATGGTCTAAATGAGACCCTGTGACCTTGTTGCCCAGGGAGGCTGTGGCTGCCCCAACCCTGGCAGTGTTTGTTCCAGGTGATATGATATGTTTGCTGTTGTGCAGATGGATATAAAAGATAAGGTTCAGGGATATGAAAAATAAGGTTCAGGCTATGGATACAGTTCATGCTGAGTGGAGGGAGGGGAAATTTGCTTCCTCAGTGAGTCCAGGACTGTTAAGGATGTGACACCTGCACTAGCAAGGCTCTGCTTGCATCTCCAAGCTAGTAGAGCAATGCTTTTTGTCATTAAACACTCATTAGGCTTTTATTTCTGAAGATCTTAGAAAAAATATCTTCCAACAGCAGAGTAAATGTGGCCAGATGCTCCTGAGGGCTCCAGAAAGGAAATTAGCTATAAAATCTAGTGTCACCTGCCACAAACAGGTTCTCTGCAGGATACTCAGCCTGGAGCCCTGACCAAGGATGTGTCAGGATGGATTGTGCAGCAAGTCCTTGGAATGTGTGAGAGAGAGACAGAGAGACCAGGCAGGATTAACCTCCCTGTGACCAGATTGTTCAAGCAGGTACTTTCATTTCCTCAAAGCTCTATCTGTAATGGGCAGTGATAATTACAATTGGGTTTGTCAGTTTGTTTGCAGATTTTTAGATGTGCAAAGAAACACATTTATTTTTCTCTTTAATGCGAGTTAAAGGAGACTTCTGGTTGCATGTGAAGTGACAAAACATCTCTTGTACATGGCCCTCCCAGGGTCAGGAAGAGGCAGAAGTATCTTCTGCCAACCAGAGCTGTCCAGAAGAGCCTTTGGGGTGGAGAAGGAGACTGGACCCAGAGTGACCCAAAGATGTCTCCTACAAGAGCCTTCCCAGAGTTGTGTGCTGGTCAGTATTTTCACCAGTAGATGTTTCACTCACCCTGCTGGTAGAAGCTTTGCAGGATTTCTAGGCTGCTGTTCCTCAAAGCCATCACTTCTAAGGATGCTGAAAGCTCCGGGTGTGACCCCAGGCCCTTCTTGGTTCAGTCTGCAGAAGAGCAGGACCATTACCCTCCCCCTGTCACACACACACATGGCAAGAGGTCACATCTCACAGCCTCTGCTGCCACTCACCTAAACCTGAGGATGTGTCATCTTTGCTGAATCCTCTACATGCAGAGAAGGTGGGGAATAAATAGCAATCCCAGGTATCTTCCTGCTTTCTCCAGACCTCGATGGGATGTCAATGTTTTGGCGTGCCCTGAGTAGCAGGCAGACAATCAAGCCTTTGCTGCCCATCTGCAGGTGTTTTTAGCTCAGCAGGAGGGAAGGGAGTTCCTCTCTGTGCTCTCCAGGAACTGCTTTGTTCTCCTTTTCTATTGCATTTTGCTCATAGCTGCTGCTGCTGAGTGTCCCTGTGGAGCAAATAAGAGATTCAGCCCATAGATACTACATACTTGAGGTACCAAGAATGATTTATGGGATCAGAAATTAATTAGATTGCAATGATAGGGAGTAAGTGCTGTGTCACTCTTAATAATTGGGTGATTAAAGTCAGTTAAAAATAAAGCTACTGTGATAAAACACAGTGGAGCTGAAGAGACTTACTTCCCATGGCTACCAGGGACAGAGAACCTGCTTTTTCAGAAGAGAATGTTTAGTCACATAACAGAACACTGGGGAGATGAGCTAGGGGAGGAGGTGAGTCCTGGACAATGTGTGCCCATCCCAGCTGAATGGGTGAGGCTCTTACACATCTCATCAGTGGATCTAGTGTTGTTGTTGGTCCCAAAGGCCTTGGCAGTGCTGGTGGCACAGCTCAGTGGGAGCCAACAGTGTGCACAGGTGGCCAAGGAGGCCAAGGGCACCTTGGCCTGGATCAGGAGATTGACAAGATTCAGCTTAGATGTGAGGAGAAATGTTTTCCCTGTTGTGGTGTTCAGCACTGGGATATTGCCCAGGGAGGTGGTGCAGTCACCATCCCTGGAGGTGTTTCAGAGGTGTCTGATGTGGCACTGGAGGATCTGGGTTAGGGTTTGGGGGTTCCAGCAGTGACAGGTTCGTGGTTGGACTCAATGATCTTAGAGGTCTCCTGAGCCTTGATGGTTCTGTGATTCTCTGGTTCTAAAAGCTGTGCCCGTTTGCTCCTCCTGTGCAGGAGGTTGGTACGAGATATATTCACTCACAGAGGTCATCACATACCTGCCCAGTGCATTTCTCATGGTTAATGTTCCAAGATTGATGTATACAGCCAGACATTGCTTAACAGACCTTGGAACATCACTGAACACCTCTATCTTCCTGCTTTTCACCCTTCATGTGCCCCAAAGGAGTAAAGTATGACTGTTAGGAGTGTCTTTACCAAAATACTGATGATGTAAGGCTGTTTCTGGTTGTGGGGTGAAGCCACTGCACATCTTTGGCCCTTCTTCACACACATCCATAAGCTCATGTGGTCTGTACCTCAGCTCAGATGTGCACTCCTTGTGTTCCCATTCCTATGTGCCCTGCCCCAGGTGTAAAGGCACAGTTGGCCTGTGCTGGTGTGTCAGTGTCAGCCTAGGAGAGAGGGGCCAGGGTGGCATCAGGGCCATGCAAGGAACAAGTGACACTGCAGAAATGTGAACTGGCTGCTTTTGAAGCCTGGTGAGTAGGAGTCTGATCCCCCAAGTCCAACATTAGTTAATGGGATCTGGATGCTTGACTCCTACACACAGCTTTGAAAATTTACTCCATCTGCTCCACTCCTTGTTATCTTGCCTTTTTTTTTTTCCTAGCAGAAAAGACAGATCCTTCTCCTTGCCTGAGATAAGCTCTGAGAACCAGAACAGTTAGAGAACAAATGTTAATTTTACCAAAGCCAATTTTAATACCAATTGGGAATTCGGTTTCTTCTCTAGAGGATCTACATCTACCTCCAAAACCAGGTCTGTGTGGCTAATGAATGCTCAAGTTCAGATCCAAGATAGCAGTAGTGGCCAGATGAAAACCTTAGACTGCACTGATTTTATCACCCAATTGACAAATGGGTAGTGATAGTCTACAGGGTCACAGGGTTAGGTTTTATTGATCTCCTAGAGTTCATTTGATTTTTCTTCATGTTGCTCTTATTACATCTTTGGCACACACAAACACATAAGTTATTGTAGTTCCTTCAATCCATGCTGACTAGTATCAGCTGAGCTCAGAGTGACTTGCTGGGGTTGCTGATTTAACAAGGAGCTTCTAGATGAAACAACAGCCAAAATCTATATTGGTTTTTGGCTAAAATCTTTTTTCACTCTTTGTTCTTCAATGATTTTGTCCACTCTTTTGAAGAATGTTGTCAGACTTTTTCTTTAACTGTTTTGATCTGATTTTTTTTTCTTTTCCCTTCTGCTTTTTTGACTTTGTTTCCTTTTGTGGGTTTTTTTTTTGGTCAGCCTTATTAAACAGCTCTAACAGCAATAGCGATGACCTGAGTCCCCATTTCACTTCTAGCATTTTACAGCCTCTGAAAAAACAAACCAGAAAATTTTACCCAAGCTATTGTTTGCCACAGACTATCCTAGAAATGCTGTAGAAATTATATTCCACCTGAACATGAGGAAGAACTTCTTTGCTGTGCAGTCCCTGAGCACTGAACAGATTGCCCAGAGAGGTGGTGGATTCTCCTCACTGAGGTGTTCCAGACCCCTCTGGACACAACCCTGAGCCATGTGCTCTGGGCTGGCCCTGCTGGAGCAGGAGGTGGGACCAGATGAACACTGTGGTACCTTTCAACAGAATCACAGAATCAGTTACGTTGAACACCTCAGTGAGGAGAATCCACCACCTCTCTGGGCAATCTGTTCAGTGCTCAGGGACTGCACAGCAAAGAAGTTCTTC
>NW_008678358.1:29780-40729 GCF_000695815.1 Acanthisitta chloris | reverse complement strand
CTGATCCTCCTCTTGGCACCTCCTGTTCATGGACTTGAATCCATTCCTGAGGTTCCTCTCAGTGTCTCTTCTGGAGGCTGAACAGCCCCAACTCCCTCAGCCTTTGCTCATCCCTGAGGTGCTCCAGTCCCTTCAGCATCTTCCTTGCCCTGCCCTGGAGCTGCTGCAGGAGCTCCATGTCCCTCTGGCCCTGAGGAGCCACAACTGGACACAACACTCCAGGTGTGACCTCACTGGGGCTGAGCAGAGGGACAGGATCCCCTCCCTGACCTGCTGGCAATGCTCTTCCCAATCCATCCCAGGATTCCACTGGAATTCTGAGCCACAAGGACACACTGTGACTCATGGACTGTTGTCCCCCAGGTCCTTCCCCCAGAGCTGTTCCCAGCAGGTCAGTGCCAACCTGTGCTGGTGCTTGGGGCTCTTCCTTCTCAGCCTCCCCAGCCCAAGTGATCCCAAGATTCTGTAACTCCTCTCTACAGCTCAGTAAGGGAAACTCAGGTGCCTCATGCTAAAGAATTACATGACACCCCATGCTATGTTAGAGCCATAAACTAAACTTTGTATTAATTAGCAAAGCAATAAAGCCATTCTGGCTCATTATATCTGGAAAAGCACCCAGCACTCACACTGCTGCAGCAATCAGTGGGAATAGCAAGGCTACAAATTGCTTCCTAAATGTATTCCCAGAGCACAGAACAAATACATCACATTCCTGTTTAACAAACATCAGCACTGAATCTGAGACATACAGTTCATTTCTGCCATTTGTGGCAAACATCACGTTAAATATGTTGTCTGGGTAAGAACTTTGCTGAGAACACTTGAGTCAGGATGGGAGGACTAAATTGATTGTAAGTTAATCTGACATTTTAGAGGAAATTGTCATTATCTCATTCACCAGGAGCTGTTCCAAATGACTGTAAAGGAAACTGTTTTCATTTTGCTTAGATCTGGCACTGCTAAAGGTCACATATGTCTAAGCAGAATTGCAAAACACACATGGAAAGGTTTGTATGAGTAGAATTATAGTGTTTAACTGCATGTTAATGGAAACAGTCAATGTTCCTTGTCTCTGCAGAAAGGGAGGATGGAGAGACAAATCTGAGTTCAATCACCTGTTTCTGTGTCTCTCACAGGGTTTAGCATAGAATTGAATTTTTTGTTTGTCTGATTAAATTCAGAACCAGAAGGAATATTTTAGGTCAACCTAAAAGACAAATAATCTTTTGCATTGTTATTGATCTTATTTCCAAATCAACTTCAACATCTAATTTTTCCAAAAAAACCCACTTACGTCTTTATTATGGGAGTATAATATCAGCTACGTCTCTACATTTGACCTCAATATAAAGCATAGAATTTACTGGAAACATTCAGTTCCTATTTTGTTTTCTTCTCATTAGTTTCCCTCTGGACACTGTGCCAAAGAGAATCATAGAATCATCAAGGCTGGAGACATTTCTAAGATCTTTGAGTCCAACCATGCTTTGTTCTTAGCTTGAAGCAACATCTCTTTTTGGTCCCATTAATTTTCTAATGCAAAGCAGAGAAATTCCTTACTTTCTTCATCAACTTTCCCTGTGTCTCTTGCTAAATGCTGTTCCAGAAGGAGAAGGGGCTATTCCATGCCTGTGTGGTGCTCTCTGTTCAAACACTGCCCCTCAAGCAAACACAAGGCCATGTATGAACAAACAGGTGGTGGTGGGACCCTGCACTGCTGCTGTGTCCACTGGCAGCTTGGGGCTCTCTCAGTGTGTGCTGTCAGCCTGAGGAGGAGACTTTGTGCACCTGCAGTGGTGTAGAGCTCCACTGAGAAAAGAGAGCACTCCCATTTCTGAGCATGGGCCCAGCTGAGAGTCCTGAGCCACGTGCTGTGCTCCTTGGAGAGACCTCAAGGAAACACAATGACAAACATTCCTGTTCTCTAAAAATCCCATGTATTAGTCATGCAAATGGAGTGTCATTCCTTGGTGCCACAGACCCAAGCTAACACCTGCTTTTTCTTCAGCCTTGGCTCTGTACTTTGTTTAACAACCCCTCCAAAGTCACTGCTTCTCCTACCTGTGCCACTCCACGTCCTGCTGGGGACGCTGGGGAAATGAGAGCTGTCAAGTTGTGACAGTGGTGCAAAATTCACGGTCTGAATATTGCACCTCAGCATGGCCCTTGCATACCTGAGCACTTAGGTGGTGCAGCCCTGGGACTCTGCAGTGTCACAGCAATCACACTGCCCTCAGCTCCAGCATGTGCTTCAGCCAGGGGCAGCATCTCCTGGAAATCAGCAGGCACTTGCTTATCCAGGGCAAGGCACTCCAAGGAAAATGCACATCTCTCAGCTACCAGCTCTGTGTGTGTGTGTAGAACAGCTGAAATATATTTTCTCAGTGAGAAGCTGATCTAAATCCTCCTTAGTTTTAGCAGGAAAATCTATTGAGCGCAGCAAAGTCTAATTTAGGCACCCAGTGTAGCTGAAAATGCAGAGTGAAATGATTTCATCTGTATTTGCTTTGGAAGGAGCCAAGTGTGGGTTTGCAGCTGTCTGTGTAAACTGCTGGTGCAAGGTTGGGAGTACTCTGCAAATCAAACAGTTGTGTCTGAGGGGAGAGGGAGAGCCTGGTGCAGTATTACCGTGTTTGAATCTGGAAAATGAAGGGGGAAAATGCAACAGGATGGTGCTGTAAAACATCAGGGTTATATGTGCCCGTGGAGCCAAGTGTGCCATCAGCACCCCTCAAGTTTTGCTTTAGGAGGGAGAAGTGCAGCTCTCCTGTCTCCATCCTCCTGCTGCTGTTATGTATCTTCCAGAACACACTATGATAACGTAAAAGATGTCTCCTACAGGAGTTCAATGCCTCTGTGGTACCTAAGAGACAAAATGGTTTGAGCTACTTGTCTCGAGTGAGGATAAACTCCTTGCTGTACTGCAGCTGTGGAAATCCAGACCAGTCCGATGGAATTCCACTGCAAGAAGATGCTCCCATGCCCTGCAAGGCAGCAGGAGGTAGCTGTGGGTGGCTAAGCACTGAAGAGGAGCCAGGAAGAGACAAAAGTGATTTTTCAGAAGGTTCCTTTAGAAAAACAAGAAAACCATACAAGAGCTGCGTCAAGGATGGGATATGCAAAGGGGTAGGTCAGGTCATCCTCCTTGGGCTGAGGAACAACAGTGTCACAGACTCACATGTGAGTCAGTGTGAACATCCACTCTTAGAAACAGAACCATCAGGGCTGGAGGAGAACTCCAAGGTTATCCAGTCCAACCCTTAACCTGTCACTGCTGGAAGCCCCAAACCCTAACCCAGATCCTCCAGTGCCACATCAGACACCTCTGAAACACCTCCAGGGATGGTGACTGCACCACCTCCCTGGGCAATATCCCAGGGCCTCAACACCACAACAGTGAAGAAATGTTTTGATGCTCTTGATCCCTGTGTCAAAATGATTTGTTTGTACCAAGGTTGGATTCTGGATATCCACCAGAGACTTAGCTGCCTGTGTGGTTGTTAGACATTGTCTGTATACCTTACTAGACCAGGGATGTGATTATTAACTGGTTTTTGCCACTCACACTTCAGGTCAAGTGACGAGTGCCCTTCACTTCAGAGCAAAGTGTGGGCTTAAAGAAGAGGAGAGTGGGGAATCCTTTCACAATCTGTTCCTTTGGCTTCCAGCACAGTGCTGAGACCTCTCCAACTACCACAGCCATTTGGGCAGTGATTGCTGTGACATGACCTAAGTAAATGCATCGCTCAGACTGAGGAGTCAACAATGAGATGGAGGGATTAGACAGTAGGAGAAATGTTTTCCCTGTTGTGGTGTTCAGCACTGGGATATTGCCCAGGGAGGTGGTGCAGTCACCATCCCTGGAGGTGTTTCAGAGGTGTCTGATGTGGCACTGGAGGATCTGGGTTAGGGTTTGGGGGTTCCAGCAGTGACAGGTTCATGGTTGCACTGGATGATCTTAGAGTTCTCCTCCAACCTTGGTGGTTCTATGACTCACAGAGGCCTTAGAAGGAGGAAGAATTGCCCTTAGAGCAGTCAGATGCAAAGGCTTTCTGCATTTAGAATATTCACAGCAATCCATATATTGGTGCTTGCCAGAGGAAGTTATCGAGGCGTGAGGAGTCTATCACTCAGCTGCTGCTTCATAATGCAGTCAGGGTAAGAGTGTCATTTTTAACAGAAGTCAATTCCGAAATAAAAAGGGAAATTAGTTTTATTCACTTATGAATTGCTGTTACAAGCAACTAATTTATAGGAGCAGTACTAAAAGCAGAACTGTGCTCACAAGGTAATGCCAACGGTTCCAGAGGACTGTGGCTAATAAACAGAAGTGAGTGCAGAATTTTAAGTACCCTCCCTCAGTCCAGAAATATGTTCTGTGAAAACCTCACATAAGGGAGTGAGCAATTCAGCTCAGCCCATTAATTGCCTTAAATATCATGGCTGGTAATCTGCAAATTAGATTATAAAACTTCATTGCATATAAACAAACGCCAAGATAGATTGTCTCTGCTTCCTTGGCAATTAGTCTGCAGAATAGTTACTGTATTTTATGTTTAGCAGCATTAAAGAGCCAACAGTGATTTCACAGTAAAGCAGCTCTGTAATGAATATTGGTTTTATGAATCCTGAGTCCAGTGCTTGATGGTTACCAGCTAACTCAATTTTAGAGATACTTCTGCTCTCATCTTTATCAGGTTTACCTGAACCAATGAGATTCTCCCTCCAACACCTCTGGGCAGCCAGAAACTGGGACACCAGGCCCAGGTAGGGACAAAGAGAATCATAGGATCATCAGGATTGGGGGAGAATTCTAAGATCATCCAGTCCAACCATGAACCTGTCACTGCTGGAACCCCCAAACCCTAACCCAGATCCTCCAGTGCCACATCAGACACCTCTGAAACACCTCCAGGGATGGTGACTGCACCACCTCCCTGGGCAATATCCCAGTGCTGAACACCACAACAGGGAAAACATTTCTCCTCACACCCAATCTGACTCTGCCCTCGCTCCGCTCAAGGCCATTCCCTCTCTCCTCTCCCCCAGCCCTGGCAGGACACACATCCCACACCTCTCTCCAGCCCTGGCAGGAGTTGCAGAGAGCCAGGAGGTCACCCCTGAGCCTCTTCTCCAGGCTGACCAACCCAACTCCCTCAGCCCTTGCCCATGTGCTCTGCCCTTTGCTGCCCTCGTTGCCCTTGGCTGGACTCGCTCAGAGCCTCAATGGCCTTTGGGCAGTGAGTGCCCAAAGCTGAGCACAGCACTGAGCTGGGACCTCCCCAGTGCCCAGTGCAGGGGGATGACACTGCCCTAGTGCTGCTGCCACACTCTGCTGAGCCAGGACAAGGTGCC
Organism: Acanthisitta chloris; assembly: GCF_000695815.1. Taxonomy (NCBI): domain Eukaryota; kingdom Metazoa; phylum Chordata; class Aves; order Passeriformes; family Acanthisittidae; genus Acanthisitta; species Acanthisitta chloris. The sequence continues at coordinate 35,371 of NW_008678358.1, read as the reverse complement.
CTTGGCCTCCTTGGCCACCTGTGCACACTGTTGGCTCCCACTGAGCTGTGCCACCAGCACTGCCAAATCCTTTGGGGCCAACAACAAAAAGCAGAACCCAATAGAACCTGTGGCAGCACTGGGAAATGCAGTTCCAGGCAGCACACAGAGCTGCAGCAGCAATGCAACTTGCAGACTCCACACCCTGCTCTGGGCTCAGCTGGACTCGACGTCTGAGTCTGCTGAGGCCATAATCTTATAAATGTCAGATTAATATTAAATAATCATAGTATGAAACCCAGAGCTTCAAATCGAGTTAGGATGGTTAGTGAATGCTAATTATTCTGCCATTATTAAGTCACTGTTTGAGTTATGACATATTTATTTTCTCGTTATTAACCTTCAGGGGGTTTGAAATTAGGGTTGCCCCAGTGCACCATTAGTGTTAAGTTCTTGCATGTTAAATGAAATAGAATATAAGCTGGAAGAGCATTGAAAATCATCTTCCAGAATACTTTTATGTCAGCTTTTTCTTTTCATCTACATCTCTTCTTGCAAGAGGTTTAAATGCCACAGGCTGTTTCATAAAGCAGAGGAAGTTCAGAGGTTTTCTGGGAACTGGGCTCCTCTTCTGGCTTGCCACCACACCTCCCACTCATATTTCTTGCATGTGAGTATGGAAACCAGAGTTCTTGTTATAGGTATAACTCTCTCTGGACACTCCAGTTCTCATACTTACATACAAGAGCTTCTTCTGCTCTGCTGAGGTCTCTTGAGAGTTGTCTAAGGCTGGGCATTGCCTCAGGGTTGGCACAGAGGTCACAAGAAGACTCAGTTTTCTTCCCAGCCCAGGCAGTTTTCTGCTAGGGCACTCTGGTCTAGTCTTCTTGCTTTGCCAGGTCTCACTCTCTTGTGGAAGAGATGTGCAATCACCTTTTTTTGCAAGGGTCTTTGTGTTCCAGTGGTAGTCACCACCACGAAGAAGTGTCTTCAGAGGGTCCAAGGAATCTCTGTCTCTGGCTGTGGTGCTATATCAGGACAGTTCTGTGCTATCTCACCCTTGTCCTTACAACAGAAGATATTTCTAGGACTCTTCTTATTCCCAAGCAGTGTCTGTCAGAGCTAATTAGTGCTCAGACACAAGTCATCTGGGGAGTGAGGCTGCTTAGCAATGAGCAGCCTGTGGGTTGCTTGCACAGCTCCACAGACAAGTGATTCAGAGAGGTTCACTCGGGGAAGCTTTCAGCACTCAGATGGAGCCAGAGCCTCTGGTTTCTATCTCTCACGAACAGCACCAGTTCCTGAGTGAACTGTTGCCAAAAAAAAGCAAGGCAAGGGAAATGTGCCAATCAGCAAATTAGAGATGAGTTTGAGGTCAATCCTTCTCCTGCCTGTGTCATATTCTAGGTGCCCACCTAAGCTGAATGGATTCCTAGTAATATTTTCTCTAACACCTCCTCACTGAGGAAGGAAAGGAACTATCCTCTCAAACACTTGCTAGGGAACCCTTCACCACCTTCACTCTCCAGGCAGAGTGGTGGGGGAGGGAGAGGCTGACTAGAGACTCTTACCCTCATGTGTCTACAGGTGGTGGCTCCAGGAGTGACATTCCTCTTCCTATACAGCATTTCTGTGGCAGCTTGGAGAATCATCCTTAGCACTGCATTTCTATTCATCCAAAGCTTCTAAGAGTTTCCAAGATGAGCTGCACCAGCCCTGCTGGGATCTGTTTGTGAGGCATGACAAGTGACTTCGAGAGAGATTGGGTCAGTGGAAGGCAGCACAGGAAGGTAAGGAGAAGAGCAAATTCACCAAGTTCTTTCCAGATATTTTTTTTCCAGCTGAGTGAATAATTCACAATGAATACTTTGCTTGTTGGCATCAACCTTTTTTCTTCTTTGGGGCAAAAAGTAGGTCCTCAAATCTGTTTGAATGGTGTGGGTGTTTTTTGGTGTTGATTCTCTCTAGCTGGTGAAGCATCTCAGACTTCCCAGCTGTGTTGTTTTGGTGCAGTTTGTTGCATGAAGTGGCTCCTCCTTTGTGGATTAGAGAGAAGCATTTCTGCCATGGCCATTCCTAATGCAAATTTGATTTCTGTGCATAACACATACGTGAAACTATGTGAATCTCTGTGTCAGCAAATGGTTGAGATGCTTGAGGAACACCTGAATGGCCGAAGGAAATTCAGTAAGCTCAGACAGCTTTTCTTACTCTCATATTTTCTTTTCATACCACTGAAAGCTCATTGCCCTTTAAATTTAGCATGAACTTTGTTATATCTCAAGTTCCAGAGATGCTTGTTGGGTTCTCTGTTGGTTCATTGGTGGGTGATTGTCTTGCAAATGGGTGTCATTGTTCATGGTAGCATCAACAAATTGAATGTCATATTTTCCTGCCAAAAACAGTAGCAGGACTTGCTTTATTAAGTCCTTGTAAATTGAGGTGAAGACTTTAACTCCTCTTGAGAACACAATTCTGTCTGTACACACCTTTTCTGAAATAAGTGACCTTCTGGCAGTTGTCATATCCCTAGACAACATTTCACTCAGGCACACATTTGTCAGGCAAGGAGACAAATTCCCATCAGCATTTTGATCTCTCATAAATGTCACAGGTGACTGGAGGGAGGACTTAGACCGTGAGTGGTTAAACATACATGGTAGCAATACATGGGAAATTGCTTTCACTTCACTGAAAATGAGAGCTCTGTTTGCCCATTGAAGAAAAGAAAATAGGAAATAAGAAATAAAAGCTCTGAACTAACTGAAATCAAGTTTTACAAGGAACAGTGAGTTCAGACCATTAATTAGCACTGAGCTCTGGATTTGTTCAGACCACTAACACCTTCTTCTCCTCAGCCTCCAAAGGCACATCTCCTGTTGAGGACAGCAGGTACCTGTCAGGCACCATGAGCAGCCAAAATAATGTGCTTTTAGCAGAGGGTTTCCTTACCTAGCTGCATTACCAGAACCTCAAATCGTGGCCCCAGAAACCAGCAGCTGGAGCCATGGTGACCATGGCACGTCTGTGCTGGGGTTGTCCCTGTCCCAGTACTGCCAGGAGGAACACCAGTCTGCAAGGGCTTTGTGTCTCACCGTGGTAGTGCTGGGAAGGGCCCTGGGGGTCCTGGTCCATGGCAAGTTGGATATGAGTCCCAGTGTGTCCTGCTCTGCTCTGTGCTGGGACAGCCTCACCTTGAATATTGTGGACAGTTTGAGCACCTCAGTGTGAGAAAGATATTGAGTTATTGGAGAAAGTCCAAAGGAGGCAACGAAGATGGTGAAGGGCCTTGAGGAGAAGCCACATGAGGAGTGACTGAGGCACTTGGGCTGTTCAGCTGGAGAAGAGGAGACTGAGCACAGAGCTCATGGCTGGATACAACTCCCTCAGGGAAGGAAGTGCAGGGACAGCTCTGACCTCTTCTCTCTGGGCCCAGGGACAGGACCCAGGGAATGGGCTGGAGTTGTGTCAGGGATGGTTAGGCTGGAGATTAGCAACTGGTTCTTCTTCCCCCAGAGGTGTTTGGGCACTGAACAGCTCCCAGGGCAGTGTCACAGCCCCAAGGCTGACAGAGCTCCAGAGGTGTTTGGCCAATGCTCTCAGCACAGGGTGTGACTGTCAGGGATGTCTGTGCAGGGCAGGAGTTGCACTGATGATCCTCAAGGGCCCTTCCAGATCTGATTGTTCTGTGATTCTTTCTGGTATCAATCTTTCTATTAATCCAGAGTTTTCCACAATAGTTTTTCTTTGAGTGTTTATAAACATTTACTTCATTAAGCACTTGTAGCACCTATTTCTCTTAAAATATAGGGGGAAAAAAAAGACATAATAAGCTATTTTCTTTGGCTAATGTCATAGTTTTAGGCCTTGAAACAAGCCCATGAGTCTGCAGTTTTAACCATTCATCCAACAAATTCCTTTAAAAAATTGTTCTTCTTATCTCTTGACAACCTGCAGTGAATAATGATCTATTTTTTCCCCTCTTGCATTACAAATCTGATTCACCTAAGTAGTAGAAAATGCCTAACCTGTAGGTAAGTTTGCAAATATTCCTTGCAGCCATAGATCATGTGCTTGTACACAGATGGCTCCCTGCAGATGATCATTACTCTGAGACTTGCAGAGCTCAGGAAAAAACCCAGAATTTTCTCAAGGACACCACAAATCATGACTAGCTCCTGGTGTTTGATGGATTTCACCCTGCTCAGCTGTGGAGTGAATTCAGGAGTCAGAGAGGGAAGAGACATCCACACTCCCAGATTCTCCATCGCAGCTGAGTCAAAAAATGCAGGAACAGGCTGGTTCCTAAAAATCACTTGGCAAATTGCTTGTCAGAGCTGCTGAATGCCTTGTTCCTGCAGCTCCCTCCTTACAACACTTCACATTGGGTTAGTGCAGGAAAAATGCCATAGCCTTGGGGTATTTGTCATGGTGCTGTTGGAATAGATCTAGCTGCATATTTCATAGTTTGAGATGTATTTTTAAACTTTCCTTCATCTTTTATTATGCGTATTTGCCCCTTTCAAGAGGCTTTTAAGTTCCCTGTTTCTCCACCCCTGGTAGCAGCCAACAGCCCGTTCCTCTGCAGGGGTGAAGTCAAAGCTCTTTGGAGGGAAGGGAGAACATCACACTGCAGGAGAGCTCAGACCATGACTGCTGACGTGTGTGCATTGACAGGAGCTGCACTCACTGCAGCCAAAGAGCTCAGCTCTCAAAAACAACACAGTCAATGCCACCCCCAGGTATAGCACAAGGGACTCTCCTCCAGTGCTGATTCTGTAACCAAAAACCAAAGAGGGAGGAGCCCAGAAAATGCCTTTCTGTGTGCCTATGTGTGAGTCTACACCATCCCCTGAGCCGTGACCGTCCTGTGAGTGAGTGGCTTCCCCTCCCACAGCTCTTGCTGCACAGAACCTGCTGGGGAAGGCAGTTCCTGCCATCACCATGCAATCCCAGGCTCTGTGCTGCAGCTCGTGGGGAGGGAGGTGGATTTTAATGAAATGGATTTACATGAAAATAAAACAAGTTTCCCTATATAGAACCATAGAACTATCAAGGCTGGTGGAGACCTCTAAGATCACCAAGTCCAACCATGAACCTGTCCCTGCTGGAACCCCCAAACCCTAACCCAGATCCTCCAGTGCCACATCAGACACCTCTGAAACACCTCCAGGGATGGTGACTGCACCACCTCCCTGGGCAATATCCCAGTGCTGAACACCACAACAGGGACAACATTTCTCCTCACACCCAATCTGACTCTGCCCTGGCTCAGCTCAAGGCCATTCCCTAAACTCATTTCTCCCCTGAACCATATCCTGCAGCATCAGATCTGCCACATGCCTCACCAGGATTGTCCCCTGGCTCAGGAGTAGCATGTTTGGAGATATGGGTTTGCCACAGATGTCCTGGATGACCTTCCTAGGGCGATGTCTGCAATCTCCCTCATCATTGTGTCCCCTTTGCTGAAACATGTGATGGGTGAGCCACAGAGGTTAGGCAGACACTACTCCAGTGTTGCACATGCCACAGCTGCCCCTGCCAGATGTAACTTCCAGGGCACGGGGAAGGATCACAGATGCCTTCATGGAGACAGTAATTTGATTCTCTCT
>NW_008678358.1:25648-29758 GCF_000695815.1 Acanthisitta chloris | reverse complement strand
AATGACATGTGTCAGAGAATTCAACTCTGCTTGAATTTGTCTGAAACTTTTAATTGGGTTCCAAAATCCTGGGGGTGGAGGGGAACGTGCACGTGGGAGTTGGGGGGAGATGAACAGACTTTGTCATTAAGCGAAGCCTAACATTTTAGGAAACGAAGCCAAACTTCTGCTCGTTCAGAGGGCTGATAGAAGCGTTGACACACTCAAGTCCAGGAGGCTGCTGAGACCCACAAAGCAGAGATCTGACAGGTCTGTCAGGGCACACCTGAGTGAGAGCACTGCCCTCCCTGCCAGGATGCTCTGTTGATTTGTAGAGGTTTTCCAGACCCATCCTCCAGTTACACCGACCGTTTCAACCAGGGGCTTATTTTCAAGGCTCATTTATCTTTGTGTCTTAAGCAGCCACCTCGGCACAGTTAGCCAGCCCGTGCCCCCCAGCCCTAGCCCCGGGCTCGCAGCCCATCTCCGGCGCGGGGAGGGAGGGGGAGCTGCCTGTGGTTCCATGCGGCACAGAAAGCTAACACCACAGCCTGGGAACCACACATCCCGGGAAGTGTGTGAGCTCCACAGGGAGCTGAGTCCGTTCGGAGGGAGGAGGAGGAGGAGGAGGAGGAAGAGACTTTGCTGAGTGGGGTGAGAAGGGTCAGGAGTAGGCAGCTCTCCCTGGGGAAGGCATTGCCGCTCCCGACTCTGCAGGCACTGCTCGTGTCTGTGCTGTGCTGTCTCTCTCCAAACCAGAGCCGGGCGAGAGGAGAGGAGAGGAGAGCTTTGACCCTGTTGGGTACGTTGGGAGCTGACGTTGCTGCTGCGCTAGCATCACCAGGGCAGGGAGGAAGATGCAGAGCCAGGGGCACGGCCGTTCCCTGCTGCCCAGGATTTATTTAGGCGGAGGAAGGAGAGTGGCAATTAAGAGCAATTAAGAGCAATTAGCTGCAGTCCGTGTGCTGGGCTAGGGGGAGGATGGCTTGGACCTAGCTGCTCCTGTAGGTGGTTGGTACGTGTCCTGTGCCGCTGCTTTCTGCGGTGGCGTGTGCCTGAGCTTTAAATATCCTGCCGTTCCCGATATCTTGCTCCTCCAGCCGTCTCTCTCTTTTCATTTGCCTCTTCTCTCTAGTGTAAAATTTGGCCTAGCTTAAGCTTCTTTCCCTGGCTGTGAAGGTTATTTCCTTCCCTCCTCTCCCCCACCCCCTCCTGCATCCTCTCCTCCATCCTCTCCTCCATCCTCTCCCCCATCCTCTCCTCCTCTCGCAGATGCTCTCCGACCCTGATTTGGGGCTCCTCTCCCTGCAGTTGGTGGGGGCTCTGCGGATGCTCTGTCGTGCCGGAGGGCCGAGGGCTGACCGAGTCGTGGGGAGGATTTGTCTGTGGGGAGAGCAGAGATGGCAGTGCAGCGTGCTCCCGAGTCTGCTCTGAGCCTGCTGATGGTAAGTGCTGCTGAAATCCATTGGGGAACGGGGGGAGGGTGGGCGAGGGAGCTGCACCGCATGGCTTCAAGGCTCCAAATCCACCGGGAGGATTTTGTGGGAGATGCTGCTTGGTTTTTCCAGGTCCCAGGGAACTTTGCAAAGGTCTTGCATGGAGATGTTCTTCCTCCCGTGATGGATTTTAGTGCGCCTGGACCAATGCTCAGGGCAGGAATTTGGAGTCACCTTTTGGGCACTTGTGCTCGGGGCTGGTCCTGAGCTGCAGTTTTCGTTCTGTTCGTGCTATCAGTGGCTTGAATTCTCACCTGCTCCTGCTTTTGCCCTTGCTGACTGTGAGACAACTTAAGGGCTGAGAGGCAGAGCTGGTGCCCCTGCCAGCTGAGGAGCAGGTTGTTAGCTGTGCCCAGGTGCTGGTACCACTCTGATGCTTCTCTAATGCAGTGATTTGTGCTCAGGTGCTGCAGTGTCAGGTCTCCTACTGCCTGCAGACCACAGGGCAGGGACTGGTGTTTATCCGAGCTGTTTGCTGCAACATGTTGAGCCACTGACCTACTTCTCGAAGTTCTGCATATTTATGATATTTTAAAGCAGATTATTTAGCACAACACGTGGCTGAGCCTGGAAACGTGGCAGGCTCCTACTGCAATTAAAATCAGCCCTTCTGGGGGGTATTAGCACCTCGTTGAGCTTCACCGATTTTAATTTGGTGGTTTTATTCTCTCCTACTCCTGTTGCCATTTTCTGTGCAGCAGCATCGGGGATGTTTTTAGGTCTCTGCTGGGTGTTTTTCTGCCTGAGTGCCATGTAATGTGGGGAGTTGTTATGAGGAGCGTGTGTGTGTGCACGTGTGAATGCACAGATACACAGGCATTATATATGTATTTATAGCATGATTATTACTGATCTCCCTTCTGATTGCATTAGGAAATGGTCCCTAGCACTCAGGCATGATGAGCTTAGTAAAGGCAATGCTGCAGGAGAAGAGCTCTGTGATGCCTAAGGTTGTTAGCAAAGGTCAAGTGGAGAAAAGCCAATTTTATGTCCATTACTCAGAATGCTAAACAAGCCATTAAGGCTCTGTATGGTTTGGTTTATATTTGCCAGTGACCGACTTGGTGTGCAAGCTCACTTTATTTCCTCCTGCTTACCTCCAGCCCTCCTGGCTCTTCAAGCAGCCTCTTTCTAGTTCTCTTGCAAAGATGAATTGGTGGGTAAATGTCACCCCTGTGTCATTGTTTGGGCTCTATAGGTTTTTGTTTCATTGCCCTCTGAATTCTCAAGTTAAACCTCTCCTTCCCTGGTCTCTGTACTCCTTGAACAGACCTTGTCAAGCTCTGGTGGGGTGCCAAGCTGCCCACAGATTTTCTCTCCTAAAACATAGCTTTCCATGGTTACGTGGCCTTTCCCCAGTTGTCATTTTGAGGTGTGTTGGGTGTTTCTCCAGCTCTGGCTGTAATCTGGACCTCTTAGGTCTCCTCAGCTCAGGTACAGCCCCAGGCTGCTCCCAGACCCGTGTGATGGGCTGCCCTGGGTTGGGGTCCACAGCCAAAGGGGTTCCTGCCTTTGGCCCCGTGGATGGGAGGAGGTGGTGGTGATGTATTCTGGGTTGCAAGAGGATTCCTGTAGCTGTGGGGGCTCTGCTCCAGGATGGTGTGGCACTAGAGGTTAGTTACGGGTGTGGGAAAGGTGATTAGGTATGTAAATTGCTCCACTTTGCAAACAGCTTCTTCTGCTTAGATTTACCTTGGGTTGTGAGTCTGTTTAGTTAAGTGCAGAAACCTCATCCTTTCCCCTCTGCTCTGCCTTGGCTTTGATTGCATGCCTGAGGAGGCTCCCCTCGAATCAATAATAAATCACTGCATAATTCATCCCACAATTAGCAGCTATAATGGCATTTCTTCTAAAACTGTCACCCTCCAGAGATGCGAAGATTAGATGTCTTTGGGAAGGCCACAGAAGTAGCTTTTAATACTTCAATGGGCAATCTCCAGTGAGGGATTTTTTTTTTTTTTTTTTAGCAACGAGGAGTATTTCAGTGCTGCATTTCCCCTGCAATAGGATGCAGGATGTGCATCCAACCATCCACTTTTCATGAGACATAATCAGCAGTAGCATTTGGCAGCACTGCATCATAGTCTGAAAATAACTCCTGCTCAATGGGGCACCTCAGAGCACTTTTGTGCTGCAAGTGGAGAAACCAAGGTACAGAGCCATTAACTGACTTTCCTGGAGTTTGATGCACTGAATTGAGTGATCCAAATCAGGAGTTTGTTCATCCCAAACTCCCTTCTGATCAGTGAAGGAGGATGGGCATGACTAGGGTATGGTGTTTCCTTCCTCTAGAAGGACCAACTCTAGGACGTGGAGATGTAGCACCAGTGTGTCCCAGCAGACAGATCTGCTTGTGGGACCATGTGGCATTTCAGGGTGCCAACCACGATGACAACCTACACCTGGGAAATGCTACCCAGGACATCCCAAACTCCCTTCTGATCAGTGAAGGAGGATGGGCATGACTAGGGTATGGTGTTTCCTTCCTCTAGAAGGACCAACTCTAGGACGTGGAGATGTAGCACCAGTGTGTCCCAGCAGACAGATCTGCTTGTGGGACCATGTGGCATTTCAGGGTGCCAACCACGATGACAACCTACACCTGGGAAATGCTACCCAGGACATTGGCCCAAAG
>NW_008678358.1:23928-25584 GCF_000695815.1 Acanthisitta chloris | reverse complement strand
CCATCATTGTGCAGCCATTAGCTCACCAGAGAATCTCAGCACACCTGCAGTCTTAGGTGGACTGGTCTTACTTCAGTTTAGTGAAAAAACATTGACCCTGTAATCAATTTATCTGAATGGAATTGCATTTTATTTTGATGTTGTTTTCTAGTCACTTTAGTACTCAGGTGGATTTTCCTCCCCACCCTCTCAGGGCAGGGAGAAGGCTCAGTGAAGGAGAATTTCAGTCTTAAAATATTTTTTCCTGACACACATACATTGTTTTCTTACAAAGGCTGCAATCTGCAAACACAACTGCAACTCTTGCATTGTCACTGACTCTGGGCTGTGCCTGGTCTGTAGGTGGGGGATATTGCCTGGTTCAGCTTGGAGGGATTTGGGCTGAACTGAGCCCAAAGTGGCTCTGCCTGTAGCATTATCAAACCATTAACACAGAGCTTCCTCAGCTTCTGTGGCTCAAGAGGAGGAAGCACCTAAGCATGAAATAGCAAATACTGTCTTGTTAGGAATGGTAACACCTGCTGTGTTAGGATCATTAGTGCTGATGGGAGTAAGTGAGAGACCAGTCGGATTTTATGGCTCTCGTGTTAGGATATTGTAAAATTTGAAAGCTGGAGACATATTGATTGCAGAGATTTTAACACACTGGGAGTTATGGTACCTGCTGTCTCCTGGGACAGCATTACTGCTGCTCGTCAAAACAGAGCGTGGGGACTTGACCTTCAAATGACTGTAGGTCATAGCACTAACACTAATTAATCTGGGTTAAGTGACAATGGAGGTTCTGATGAGCAAGGGATGCAGCTCAGCATTTGCCTAGTCATCCCAAATGAGCCTAAAAGGCTAGGGAAGAGGAGCATGGCTTTGTGTCCACACAGCTGGCTCCAGGGAGCTGCTCACCCTCTCCAGCCAAATGAAGCTTTTCTGTATCTATATTACACATATTTTATCTGGAGTCGAATGAAGCTTTTCTGTATCTATATTACATATATTTTATCTGGAGTCGCCATCCCTGGAGGTGTTTCAGAGGTGTCTGGGTCTGGCACTGGGTTGGGGATCTGGTTTAGGGTTTGGGGGTTCCAGCAGTGACAGGTTCATGGTTGGACTCGATGATCTTAGAGGTCTCTCCAGCTCTGATGGTTGTATGGTTCTATAATGCAGCTTTCCTCTCTCTGGTCTGTGTATATAAATACTTTCCTTGAAGAAGTACCAATATCCCATTAGAAAACAAGTACACTTGTAAATTGATAGTAACTGCTTGTGTGTGGAGGAGCATCTTTCATCCCAGGGTTCCGTGCTATGTTTTCAAGTGCTGAAATTCATTATCTTGTGTCTAAGCTGTGTTTAAGCTGAGGATGGAATGGAGGTGCATGAGAGAGATCCTAGGTGATCTTTGCTACACGGAACTCAGTTTTCTCTGTAGTGCAAGGGGTAGAAGTCCAGCAGGGAATTTGGAGCATTGGTTTTGTCTGTGATGCTGACAGTGTCCAGCATCACAGAAGAGTGAGGTTGGTTGGCCGACCCACAGTTGACCTTGGTGTTTCCTTGGGTTGAAGGTGTTGCAGTGGATGCCTAAGGCAGACACCTGCAACAGGAATGCATGTGGAAACTACTCTGTGCCTAAACTAGAGCATAAATAATTGGCATGTGTGTGTC
>NW_008678358.1:22949-23902 GCF_000695815.1 Acanthisitta chloris | reverse complement strand
TTCCAGCCCTCCTCTTTAAGTGACCTCTCCTAAGTCATCCCTCGAGCAAAGCTACCTTGGAGTCCTCAAAACAATGTGAATCTCCTTGATCTGATGATTTTTCTAGAGCATAGAATTGAACTCTATAGAATCACCCTTAAAATCCACCAAAGATATAACTGTATCCTCACTAAATGCTGAGTAGGAGTCTTGTTTTGGCCCTGTAGATTGGCTCCCGAGCTGTTGGACTTGACACCATCCTGGGTATTCCATGATTTATTTCACATGTTTAACTGAGAAGTTTTATGTCTGAAATCTGCCCTTGTGAAGACAGAATTGGTAATGAACTAAAAGGCTGCAGAGCTTCCAAGCCCCATTTAGACCTAGGACTTGTCTCCCCCTCCCTCCCTCCCCCCAGAGCTGTGTGCTGCTCCCCTCAGACCTCTAGCCAGATTGCAGCAGCACAGCTCAGCTTGGAGGATCATATTAAAACCTTTGGGAGTAGCAAGGTTACAGTGGAGGGATGAGGTCATTTTCTGCCTCTCTCATCCAGGCTTAAATTATCTCTGTGTTGACAGTATGCAAAAGCTTTCGACATTGAAAGCTCCTTGCTGCAACCTCCTGGACAGACCGTGCTGACCTGGAAGGTCAATGCTGGGCAGGATTTCTGTGACAACAACCCCCACCCGTTCCTCACCACTGCATGGTGTGGGGTTGGTGCAGCTCTGAGCTGATGCTGAAGCAGTGTGACATGTCAGCAGTGTGTGACCAACACACGGGGCTGGGGGTGAGCAGTGGGTCACACCTTCCCCCAGGAACCAGCTGGGATGTCTGGCCCTCTACAGCCTCCTGCCCAGAACGAGGCTGTGGGGACACAGGGACAGAGAGGGGAGATGGTTGTGCAGCTCTCTTCAGAGAATCAGAGAATTCAAGGGCTGGAATGGAGCTTAGAGATGATCCAGCCCCAAGCCCTG
>NW_008678358.1:20733-22891 GCF_000695815.1 Acanthisitta chloris | reverse complement strand
GCAGCCACAGCCTCCCTGGGCACCCTGGGACAGGGTCTCACCACCAGAACAGGCAAAAAAACCCATTTTCTTAATATCTAACCTAAATTTCCCTCCTTCAATTTGTACCTATTGCCCCTTGTGCTGTCCCTGCAGCTCCTAACACAGATCCCTCTGCAGCTTCCCTGGAGCCCCTTCAGCTCCTGCAAGGTGCTCTGAGCTCTCCACACAACCTTCTCTTCTCCAGGCTCAACAGCCCCAACTCCCTCAGCCTGTGCTCACAGGGAGATGCTCCAGTGCTCTGAGCAGCTCTGTGGCCTCCTCTGCACTTGCTCCAACAGTTCCATGTCCTTCTCAGGCTGAGGCCCCAGAGCTGTGTGCAGGATTCCAGGTGGGTCTCCCAGAGCAGAGCAGAGGGGCAGAATCACCTCCCTTGCCCTGCTGCCCACACTCCTGTGGCTCAGCCCAGGCCTGGCTTGGTCTCTGGGCTGAGCTCACACTGCAGCCCATTGGGAGCTCCTCACTCACTGTCATGCTCCTCTCACAGATATTTCTGGTGTGCAGGTGTGTGGGCTCCACCTGCAGAAGGTCTCAGTGGGAGATGCTAATGTGTCGTGGCACCTCGAGGTCGCTGAGCAGGAGCTGTGCAGAGAGGGGTGTCCCTCCCTCCCTGCCTGTCCCTGCCCCAGCCAGGCACTAATTTGCTAATGAGCTTCCCGAGCAGGAGTAGCTGAGCTGTGCTGGGCTCTCTGGTAGAGGGTAGCAGGTTCCTCCTCGTGCTGTGTGGCTGCATCTCCCCATGGCCTGGGAGTTTAGCCATTCCGTGTTGGTAATTTCCCCTGTAGCATTGAATTCTATCTGAACTTTGCTGTTTGCCTTTGTAAACTTGCAGTAAGACTTCAAACACAGTGATTTAATTCAGCTGAATGAGATTAAACACTCCCTGGAATTACTTTTGGCTTCCCTGTGGTGGATGTCACCTTCTCCCCCCTCAGCTGCAGGGCTATAAAATCGTTATCCTTCCATTCTGCTCCAGTGCATGCCATCAATTTTCTCAGCCTTGTCCCTCTGCAGGAACATGCTGTTGAAGGGGCAGAGCATGATGTTTGCACATCTGAATTCTCCCATTTATTGCTGTGCCTTAAAACAGGAGCAAGGGGGATTACTGGTTTATTATCTGCTTTTCACCAGGAATGTGGCTCGTGCCTTTATTCCAGCTGCTCCTTCTGAATGGCTGATAAAATTGTCTTGTCAGAGATGTGGCCATTGATTTTTCTTTTTCCCCCACCCTGTAGAGCATTGCTATTTGTAGGAGAGAATTAGTGGGCACTTGAGTAAATTATCCTTCTGATTAATTGGAGCTTTTCTACAATTGGGAGGAAAGGAACATATTAGCAGATGGAAAGGATCACTAAATATGACAACTCCTTTTGACAGTGTATAAAAGGATCACATCACTTTGGCTTTTTAAGTATAAAATGCATTGGGAAACTTGAGTGATATCCCTAAACCAAATCAAATGTTCAGAATGGATAATTGCCATGATAAAAAGGCAAGGTTATGAATAGTCACTGATACAAGGGAAGGACTTGTAGCATTGGGAAATTGCAATTTTTCCCATTCTTTGCCTTTTGGTTATGAATGTCAAACATCCCTAATTACTGTGCTCATCATTTCCTGACGTGGCAGTGATCCAGCCTGCTGACAGGCTGGAGAGGTACAGGAGTCCACGTGGTTCCATCCTCAGTATACCCCATGAAAACACAGATTTTTCTGGTGCAGCACCTAAAGCTGTTGTGCTCAGGTAGCTGATCCTGCCAGTGCTCAGGAATCCTGCCCAGCTCCAGCCAGGGACACTTGGTTCCATGTGTCTGGCTGAAAACAAACCCACCATCTGGATGGAGGGTCAGTCACAGGCACTGGATGGAGGTTTGTTCTCTCCCCAGGCAGCACACTGTGCCCAGCTCTCCACAGCCACCGAGAATGCTGCCAGGGAATCACAGAATCACAGGATTTAAGGGGGTGGAATGGATCGTCTCTTCTCCCAGGCAACCAGCAGCAGGACAAGAGGGCACAGACTCAAGCTCTGCCAGGGGAGGGTTAGGTTAGATACTAGGAAGAGATTTTTTTATTTATTGAGAGAGTGCTCAGGCATTGGAATGTGCTGCCCAGGGAGGTG
>NW_008678358.1:0-20669 GCF_000695815.1 Acanthisitta chloris | reverse complement strand
TGGACTTAGTGATCTTTGGGGTCTCTTCCAACCTGGTTGATTCTCTGATTTTTAGGTCATGTTGCAAAAGTCTTGCTGAAATGATAAAACATGATGAGTAAAAGCATAAAGGGAGAGCACAAAGCTGGATGCAAAAATAATCTCCCTCAACATCTTTGTCAATCAGGTGCAGAGATATTGGAGCACCACAGGTTTGGTAAAAGCAGAATATCTTTTCCCCTTCCCCTGCACACACTGATCACCTCTTGCCAGTGAAGTGGTGCTCTCTGCAGCATCTCCTTCACTGTTCTCCCTTCCCTCAATCCATTGACAACCAGCAGAGAGCTGAAAATTATTTTTAGGGAGGTTTTCCTAGCACAGAAGCAGAATTCACACAGAGACTTGCTCCTCAGTGTTTTTCTGTCTGTGGGCAGGCTGTGATAATCCTCCCATTGCAAGACACTTGCCTTTGGCTCCCCATAATTTGTGTGCAGTTAATGGAGGAGAGTTGTGGAACATATGTTTGGCTTAATATAGGTTCAAGGGTGTTTTTTTTTTTAGTCTAATATACTAAAATAAAATCTGTGACACCTTCACAGTAAATAAGATTGGCAAGTTTTTCAATTTTGAGTATTATGAGGCTAATTGAGCTGTGGTGGTCACAGCACATTGTATTTCCTGGTGATTAATTGCTGCCTGTGATAGTTGAGTGCATGAAACTCTTCCTTGGGCCATTAACCCCAGGTCATTAGTGCTCAGGGAATGTCTAGTGAAGGTCATTAGAGCTGCTGTTACATAAGCTATTGTAATAGAAAGAGTTGCCATGAGGTTTTCAATAAACTCTTTTCCCTGTACTGGTTTCATTTGAAACATCTGGGAGCAAAGGCTCTTCCCAACTCCTGTTACATTTGTTTTCAGGGGTTAGAGTTTTATCACTTTCACAGATCAGAGTCAGTGAGGTTGGAAGGGACCACAGTGTTCATCTGGTCCCACCTCCTGCTCCAGCAGGGCCAGCCCAGAGCACATGGCTCAGGGTTGTGTCCAGAGGGGTCTGGAACACCTCAGTGAGGAGAATCCACCACCTCTCTGGGCAATCTGTTCAGTGCTTAGGGACTGCACAGCAAAGAAGTTCTTCCTGTGTTCAGGTGGAACTTCCTGGGCATCAGTTTGTGCTGTTCTCTCTTGTTGTATTGGTTCCCCCACTGAGCAGAGTCTGATCCTCCTCTTGGCACCTCCTGTTCATGGACTTGAATCCATTCCTGAGGTTCCTCTCAGTGTCTCTTCTGGAGGCTGAACAGCCCCAACTCCCTCAGCCTTTGCTCATCCCTGAGGTGCTCCAGTCCCTTCAGCATCTTCCTTGCCCTGCCCTGGAGCTGCTGCAGGAGCTCCATGTCCCTCTGGCCCTGAGGACCTCAGACCTGCACAAAACAGAGACCAGTTAATTGGAGTGTTTGGGTGGATGACCATTTAGCTTTACATGGCCAAACATCTTGACCTTCCCAAAGGACTGGCACTGGTTATGTTCATACTGTCAGTCCCATGGGGCTGGACAGCAACTGAGCAAAACCCAAACCAATCCCTTGTGTTAGCTTCTGGAGCAGCAAAGCACAGAATATGGGGTTGGCTGTGGGGCAGAAGGGAGGGTTGTTGCTCCATGTTGGAGCAGTGGTATTTATGTCCTGATATTTTTAGTTTGGATTGAGCTTCCAAGGTTTTTGTGATGGACCAAAATCAGCCTAGGCCTGGAAAACTTCTTCTAGTCATTCTACTGCTTCCAGAGGGGCTTCTGACTTCCAGGTCAGGAAGAAGCTCTAGGAGGGTTTGTGTTTGTGCTGTCTCTGCATGTCAGAGTCCCCAGAGCAGCAGAATGATATTTCTAGTGAAAACTCCAGTTCAAACCCAACAGTTGTAAGAAAGATTAGTTGTATTTCCTCCCCTGGCAGATTGGTGGAATCGAGAACTCCTTTTTCTTATCTTTAATTAAAGACTATGAAAATGCTAATGAAACCAAAACAACCACGAAAATCAATCCTTTAGCACCTTCCTTTAGCAAGAGGTTAGCAATAACAGCACTTACTGCGTATCCTAAATCCTCCTTTCTGTTCGATGCTGCTTTCTCTAATCATGTGTTTAGAATGGGCTGAGCATTTCATGCAGACCCAAGTCCTCGAATCAATACTATGAGAGTTCTGGATTTAATGGCACAGGGAGGAAACACTGCAGCCCTAAACAGACACAATTCAAACAGGAGAAGATATAGTGATAGCCAAGTAGTTTTCTAATTTGCTGACCTTCCTAACAATGATTTTTTGGGGATTCTTTTTTTTTCCCCATGTTGCAGTTTTGTTTTGGAGTTAGGAGGTAAATAATTCCATACAGAGAGTTGTGTCTTGTCCTCTTGATTGGTATAAAAATTCATTTCATCACCATCCTTATTGCTGTATATAAGCAAAGGTTTATTTGTTCAGAGAACTCTACTGAGGAAATGTCTCTCTTGAATTCTCCTTGAGTCATAGAATGATAAATGTTGGAAGAGACCTCTAAGATCATGGAGTCCAACCCTTAACCTGTCACTGCTGGAACCCCCAAACCCTAACCCAGATCCTGCAGTGCCACATCAGACACCTCTGAAACACCTCCAGGGATGGTGACTGCACCACATCTGGTATTGGGTCATTACCACAAGTGTCTCTGGGTAATCAGAGTCTTCTTTCATATGCAAACTGGTGCCAATTGATTTTCCATGGTCAGTAGCTGTAGCTGAGTCTGCTTAAATTCCATAAACCTTCCCCCATTGCAGAAAACCTTTCCTTTCCGAGGGAGAAGGATTTCCCTTCCCCCATTGCAGAAAACCTTTCCTATCTGAGGGAGAAGGATTTGAGCTTTCTTCTCTTAGGACCATGCTGGGAAGACAGTGTAAATCCGTATTATTCTACTTATCTCCATGACATTTCCAATTTCTCCAGATGCAATCAAAAGAATTTGGCTCATTGATCTTCAAACTCTGTGGCAATTTCCCCCTTGGAGCTGAGCAGTATGAGCTGTGCAGCTCCTCATCCATTAAAGTTTTACCTCCATCAAGGCAGCACATTGCTGCATGTGAGCTATGAATCCTGGAGATTGTCATTGCTTTGCTGGGGGAATATTTATCTTCAGGCCCAAATGAGTTCTTAGATGAGTGATTGCACTCATTCCCTCTCTGGATATTTTTGGGGGCTGAAGCCACTCGGAATGAGGTTGGGTTGGGGCAAGTTGTCCACAGTGTTTCAGATGTGCAATTAAAGTGCCATCTGCCTCTGTGGTGAGCAGATGTGTAATTGATATTCACTGCTGATTTGCCTCCTGATTTCCTGCAGACATTGAGGGCTGTAATTGTTTATATAGTATGGTCCTAAATACTCATGTGAGACTTTCCCTCCTCACGTGTTCCGGACAGAAGTGTCACTACCATCCCTAATGCTCAGGACGTGGATTCATTAAAAGATAATTTGCAGTTAGCTAAGTGAAAATCTTATTGGAATCCAGTGAGAAAGGAAAAAACAAGTTTTCAGAAGGAGTGGCTTATTCCTCTAGGATCATGGTTTAATATAGGAGAGATTGTTGGGAAAGCATCAAGTGCTGATGCAAAATCTGGTTACCTTTGTGCACTGATTTCAGAGTTGGGTTTATTTTTCCCTCCTTAATTTTTGCAGGGATGGAAACATTCGTCAGGGGAAAACTTTTATGTAGAGTAAACCCAAAAGGTCAATGGTAACATCGAAAGAACTTTTGTCTCTAGGGCAAAGAGTATTTAATAAGAAGCAGAGAGAGAAACCACAACAGAGAATTGTGAACAGATGGGAAAACAGAGATGTGCTACTTTTCCCTAAATTTTTGATCCATCAGCAGGTGTTGATTTTACCCTCTGACTGACTCCTAAGGTTCTTCTTCTGAGAATACTCTAGACCTGAATCTGCTCGTGCAGAAACCAGGTCCTCCAGCATCAAGTCTCTTCTACTGCAGCTTAGTCTGATTCAATTCTGGCCCTGCCAATCTAAATGAGAAGACACTTTTCCCTCAGAGAAGCATTCAAAGCTTCACACAAAGTGTCTAAATTTCTACCACGTTGAGCTGTTCGTGGCAGCTCTGAGCAGGGACAAAGGCACCACAATGTGAGAACTCACAGCGAGGCCTTCCAGAGTAAAACATCTCTGGGGGAGTCTGCCCTGCTCAGAAACAGGGTCCTGTTATTGCCAGAGTCAAGTCAGCTAAGGTGTCCTGCTGGTAAGCAGCAAGTATGAGCTGTGCTGAGACCTAAATTGCTGAGTACAAGAGAGGGATTATTAGATCTTTAAATCCCTCCCTTGGCTTGAGTTGGGTTTTGTCAATATTCTCATCTAAAACCTAATGCAAAGTGTCCCAAGACACAGGCCAGAGCTGAAACAAGTTTTATTTTTGCATCTACACATTAAGATTCTGTTCCCCAGTTTTGGGGAGTGTTTCCCATCAGAGGTTTCCCTTAGGAGTTTGAAGGGCTTTGCTGGGAAGCAGAAATCGATGGTTCTCTTGGCCTGACAGGTCTCTGCCTTGCTTAAAAATAATCTCTTCCAGTTGTGGGGGAGAAAAGCTTTCAGAGTACAGAAGCCAAGATAACTGCAGCTGAAAATTAAGCTTGCAGGGAGTTGGACTGGCATCCTGTAGGGTGACCTTTGCCATCCAAGGGATCAGCCAGTGGAGGTGTTACCTGCATCCCAGCTAAGATGCAGTAGCTGCCTGAGTGGATGCTCCTTTTCTGCTCCTTGGGCTCTTCTTTGGCAGACTGGGGGAATTGATCTTCCTCTGCTTTGCAGCAGATAAAATTTAACTCCTGGGTGTCAACTGAGGAAAAGTAAGCTCAGCTCCTTCAGTTAAGGTGGTCTTACCATTTCCTCTTGCACTATTCTTGCCAACACCTAAGGAAAGAGACAGGTCCTATGTTGAAGGAATGATTTTTAGCACAGGATGGGACACTGGCAGTGGTAGGTGGACTGGCTTTCTTTCCCCCTTAGAAACAGGAGGCAGCATCCTGCTAGGAAGTCACTGCTGTCTCCCTTCCCACATCCCAGTGGAAGTGAGTGCACCCTCAGCAACATCCCAGGAGGTCACCCCTGAGCCTCTTCTCCAGGCTGACCAACCCAACTCCCTCAGCCCTTGCCCATGTGCTCTGCCCTTTGCTGCCCTCGTTGCCCTTGGCTGGACTCGCTCAGAGCCTCAATGGCCTTTGGGCAGTGAGTGCCCAAAGCTGAGCACAGCACTGAGCTGGGACCTCCCCAGTGCCCAGTGCAGGGGGATGGCACTGCCCTAGTGCTGCTGCCACACTCTGCTGAGCCAGGACAAGGTGCCCTTGGCCTCCTTGGCCACCTGTGCACACTGTTGGCTCCCACTGAGCTGTGCCACCAGCACTGCCAAGGCCTTTGGGGCCAACACCTCTGTCCCCACTGCTCCCCCAGCCTGGAGCTGCATGGGCTGTTGTGTGCCAAGGGCAGGACCAGCACTGAGCCTCAGGGACCCTCATGCAGTGTCCTCAGACACTGACCCAGTCACTCCAGGTCTCTCTGTAGAGCTTTCCTACCCTCAGGCAGATCCACACTCACACCCAACTTAGTGTCTCTGCACATTCCCTGAGGTCACTCAATCTCCATGTCCAGATCATCAATAAGGATGTCAAACAGGACCTGCCCCAGCACTGAGCCCTGGGGAACATCACTGCTGACAGTCCCAGCTGGACTGAGCTCCGATTTAGCCCCAAGTTGTAACAGCAATGGGAACTTTCAAAGTCAGCTCCATGCCCATCTCTGCCAACCTGCTTATTAATGGCATGCAAATTATACAAGTTCAAACATTTGCATTTAATGCTCATAGCTGTTTCTTTGATTGCTAATGATGTTGATTCACGAAGAAAAAGCTCTCTAAAATAAAGAGACTATTTCATGTCCCACTCCAAAAGCAAATGAAAGGATGTTGCATACAGCATTTTTGGGTCACGTTAAGTCCTGTCCAAACACCTCAGGACTCATAAATTAGGTGGAAATGAAATGTGATTTACCAGCTAATGAGCTGGTCTTTAATTTTTAAACAGGCTTAGAGCTTAGAGTAAACAATAAATATCTGTGCACATTTAGTGCTGAACTTCTGGCCTGAATTTTGCCACACAGTGGTGACAGATCTTTATTACTCATTTATGTTATGAGATCAGCACAGTCATGTCACACCTCCTAAAACACTCACACCTGGAGCAGGTTGTCCACCTGTAAACTTATGATATGAACTACCTTTGCTACCAGTCGTTGTAACCAGAGACCATTTGAGGGTGAAGGACAAGATGCTGAGCTCTTGCTATTGAAAAGGTCCTCAGAACATGCTGAATTGCTATTTCAGACAAGCTTCCATCAAAGCTTCCTGTAGCTGTTTTCTGTGTGCATTTCTCAGCTGAGGGTGTAGATGTTGAGTACTGTACATATAAATGGGAATTTATTTTCATTGTGTGCTTAGATAGGAGCCTAATTCTCTGGATAAATCTGATCTTCAGTGCCCCAATTGGTGTGCAACAGTGAATCATAGGATTTTAGGGGTTGGCATGGAACTCAGAGATGATCCAGCCCCAAGCCCTGCCCTGGGCAGGGACACCTCCCACCAGAGCAGGTTGCTCAAGGCTCATCCAACCTGGCTGTGAACACTGCCAGGGTTGGGGCAGCCACAGCCTCCCTGGGCACCCTGGGACAGGGTCTCACCACCAGAACAGGCAAAACTTCTGACTAACATCTAACCTGTATTTCCCTCCTTCAATTTGTGCCCATTGCCCCTTGTCCTGTTGCTGGACAGGACAATGACATTGCATGGCTGGTTCAAAGTTTGGGCTGTAAACATCACTTGATTCTGTCTAGGGAAGTTGTACCCAGAGTTGAATTCAGCTGAGCTGATCATCTCCTTTCCAGCAAAAGCCAAAGAAGGAAAATTGGATATGTCAAGGGCACTGACCTGTTTTGGAGAAAGTAACTGCAACTGGACAGATTGTGACTTTGAATTATCCATTTTCCTTTTGATTTACTAGGAAGGGAAGGGAAGGGCCTGAGTTCCACCTGAACATGAGGAAGAACTTCTTTGCTGTGCAGTCCCTGAGCACTGAACAGATTGCCCAGAGAGGTGGTGGATTCTCCTCACTGAGGTGTTCCAGACCCCTCTGGACACAACCCTGAGCCATGTGCTCTGGGCTGGCCCTGCTGGAGCAGGAGGTGGGACCAGATGAACATTGTGGTCTCTTCCAGGCTCATTGATTGTGTGATTCTGGGTTAAAACTAGAGGAGATGAATCCATCTTTGGTGATTTCTGGTTCAGTTCATAGTCCCTTCCAGATATGCCTTTGTAGAGCTAAGATCCTGTAGAAGCAGCAAAGTGCACCACTTGCAGCACTCTCTCACTTCTGACATTTATTCTTGGAGTACAAGGCTCAGCATCAGTACAGCAATGCAGTTTGACCTCATGAATAATTGAGCCAAGAGAGTGTTTGACTGGTAATTCTGGTATTTACAGGTCATAAAGATGTTATCTGTCCAAAAGGTGTCCTCAGGCCTTGGCATGTCGCTGTTTCACAAGGAACCTGGTGCTCTTGTGAATTAGGAAGAGAAGAAACTTCTCTCAGATAAAAAATGTGGATTTTAAAAAGTAACGAAACAGATCTGATCTTGAGGCTCAGTAAGAACAGCTTAAGATCAACAGATCTGGAGAATTCAGCTTGGTCCTGTTTGCCACTGAAGTTTACATTATCAGGCAAAGAGAGGAAAGGTTTGTCCCCAGAGATGTTTCTTTAGAGCCTCTATGAACAATGTTCGACAGCTGAAATAAATTGATGACACTTAGGACTTTAAGTACTGCTGCTGTTCCCTGAGAAATGCAACTGCATCAGTTTTGTGCCACACACCAGACAGAATTTTGCTTGGGAATTTAGAGCAGTTTTGCTCTTCACAATGTTTCCTTTGTCTCCTATGGCACTTTCAATCTCTTCATAACACTATTTTGCTGTGAAAAAGGCTAAAAAATGGCAACAATAAATATTAATCAATGGAAACTGGATCAGCAGAGTTGTCATGGCAGGGAGCCAAGCTGTGAAAGATTGGCTGCTTTGACTCCTAGACACTACTGCTGAGGAAGGTACTGTATAAACTGTTTTCTGGTGAAAATTAAGCAGTAACCTGAGTGGCTGCTGATAGGAAACACCATCAGGATGGATGTGGTTCTGTGGTCTTTTGTCTTTAATCTACCTTGACAAATATAAACCAGAGAAATAATGCCAGGAATGTAACCAAAGGATGCAGGGTAACATTTCTGCAGTCATGTTAAGCAAGACTTTTACATATAGACTCCCAGGGGAGGAGAAACTCATAGGTAACCTCAGCAAAATACATGTTGTAGTGGCAGTAAGCAAGATGCTCCATTATGCCATGGGAAAGATGCTCCTACTGTGGCCAATTGCTGCTTTTCTTTAGTAGAGTGGAAAGGTTTACCCCATTTTGGAGCCACTGACATGCTGAGATACTGAGGATTTGTTTCTCCTGGGAGCTCCTTGGCAGAAGGGCCTGGGCTCAGATTTGTAAGTTGACATGTCCATGGCACTCAGTGTACCCAATGAGGTTTTCTTTCGGCCTACTAGAGATGCATTTAAGGTTCAGTGTATGGATTGATCTGAACACTTCAGCTCTGTAAACAGCAACTTCTTGGACCCCCTGGACACAACTCTGGTTTGCACTGGATTGAATGTTATTTAAAGAGAGTGTAAACAACTGGGGAAAAGCACAGGACTGCAGGTTAGGACAGCCTTGAAACAGATCTGCATGAGCAGAATAGTAAGGTCTGGAGAAAATGGAAAGATCAATTGTCAGAGATCCTTTTAAGTTGCTGAGGCTGTGACCCAAGTCTTCATGTAAGGACATGGAACTGTTGGAGCAAGTGCAGAGGAGGCCACAGAGCTGCTCAGAGCACTGGAGCATCTCCCTGTGAGCACAGGCTGAGGGAGTTGGGGCTGTTGAGCCTGGAGAAGAGAAGGTTGTGTGGAGAGCTCAGAGCACCTTGCAGGAGCTGAAGGGGCTCCAGGGAAGCTGCAGAGGGATCTGTGTTAGGAGCTGCAGGGACAGCACAAGGGGCAATTGGCACAAATGGGAGGTGGAGAAATTTAGGTTAGATGTTAGGCAGAAGTTTTGCCTGTTCTGGTGGTGAGACCCTGTCCCAGGGTGCCCAGGGAGGCTGTGGCTGCCCCAACCCTGGCAGTGGTCACAGCCAGGTTGGATGAGCCTTGAGGAACCTGCTCTGGTGGGAGGTGTCCCTGCCCAGGGCAGGGCTTGGGGCTGGATCATCTCTGAGCTCCATTCCAACCCCTAAAATTCGATGTTTCTATGATTCTAAGAGGCAACTCACGGATTCAGACACTCCATTAGGATATCTATATGTGCAGCACAGCTTTATGCTGCTATCAGTTGCAAAGCTTTAGAGGTGGAGCTGAGAGATGGTCCAAGCAGGAAACATCTGCTCTAGGTAGGACTGAACCCACTGATGGTACTGACTGATGCACAGGGAGTGAGATTGGGTGACCTAGTCATAGGCATCCAGATCCACTTGAGATTCCTTAAGACATCCAAGGTATCCATCCCCTTTTGTCAGGGGGGTGAGGCCCTGGACCAGAAGGACCTCACTGTGTCTCTGGAGCAGCAGCTGGTGGCAGGGTGAAGTTATAAAGGGCAACTCAAATTGACTACACTGCTGAGTGTGGCACCTGGGCTATGTTCAGAGGGTTGTTGTCTGGTAAAAGGAGAGGAGAGACACCTTGGGCTTGCTCCTAACCATAAACCCCTGGACTTTGAGGACATCTTCCAAGGTGTGGGTTTGCTGGCTCTAATTCCTGTTTGCCCAGGCCCTGAGGGCTCTCTAGGTGCATTCCTGTGCCAGCCTTGCCTTCCAGTCTGTGCTGAGGCCCAGGTCTGTGTCCTGGAGGCCAGGGGAAGATACTAGAGCTGTTTGGCTAAAACAACCTTGAGGTACCTCTCTTAATCCCTGGAATATGTGTGTTTGTTCTCCTTGTAAACAGAGACTGTTAGTAGCAAGAAAAGAGGTGGTAGGAAAATGGTAGCAACAGTCACATGCTTTGAAAACTGTGCTGAGATGTTCTAACCTCACTGTACTTTTTAAACCATTTTTTCACTCCCACCTCTGCCAGTGCCCCAGGTAGAGCAGAGCCCCAACGTTGTACCTCCAAGACACAGAATTTGTGTTGTGTTGGTGTTAGCCACTAATAGGATTCCAGTGCAAAGCACTTTAATCCACTGCTAAGTCAGTGACAGGGAGGTAATATGGTTTGAGGAAAGGACATGGCTAACATGCTCCTTCTGCTCTTCAAAGGCTTCATTTTATAATCCTCTGCTAAAGTCTTTGTTCAGGTTTGGGGAAGTATTTTGTACCTGCCCACACCTGCCTTGGAATATTGTCTCAAGCCAATGTTTCTGCTGCAAAATTCAGGCTATAATTAGTTCTGCTTTCAGTCCCTGAATCACCACGTAATGGGATGTTGTGCTGGAGCTGTAACTTAACTGTTAGCTCGAATATTTCAGGAGGCTAATTGCTAAGGCAGTTTTGAAGACCAGTGCAGTTGTCACCAGCAGATCAGTAGTTTTATCACCACCACCAGATAAAACTCCTGAGCCTGGATGTGACATCTGGCCGAGCATAGTGTGTGAGCCTCGGGCCTGAGTTGGGGTAATGGATATTTCCAGTCTCATTTTGACCTCACAAGTTTCAGGGTGTGCTGACTTGTGGTCCTGGTGCTGCTTGGGAGCTGGAGGAGTTCTCTGGGTTTAAAGCTGTTTGTGCTTATGTATTTGAGGACAACACTTTCCTCACCTTCATGTTATACTGGGTCATTCAGTCTGGCTAAATTGAATCCTTTTCTGTATGCAGTAACAAATCAGACTAGTTGTGCCTATGACAAACAAATCGAAGTGAGCCTAGGAGCCCTTTATAATGCAACTGGAGCTATTCAAGTGCAGACTCCTGTCAGTGCAGCCAAGGTTTGGTGAGCTGCACCCTAAGCTCTGTTGACTAGACTTCAAATGTCATGATGAGAGTCTCAGATAATTTGCTTAGATGCTCAGATCTGTGCTGTGGATTGTAACCTTAGGTGACATAGATCCTGTCATTGATAAGATTACCAGACTGGAAGCTCCTTCTCCACCATTAACTCATTAAAACTGGACATTATTACAGCACTGCTTTATGTTGTGGTCTGTTGAAAGAGGTTCTGCACCTTTCTGTCTTTCTACGATGGTAGAAGTATGACCTGTCTGGATGCCAAAGACTCAGCCTAGAGAAAACTTTGAATTCTGCCCCAAAACATACTCAGAACTGAGGTCTGAGAGTGCCCCTGAGTGAGATGCTCAGCAGCCTTAGTGCAGCCCAAGGACAGCTCAGGTGAGACTCACCCAAATGTCTTAAGCACGTTGAACTGAAGCTGAGGAATGGAGACCTGGAGAAGTCACTTTGCTGAGGTGTTGCCTTCACTTTCTGCTCTGGGAGCTGCTCAGCTGTGGGGAAATTGTGCCTGGTAAATGGGCAGAGTCTAAGACTACATGAAAAAGCATGTGCTGGGGCAGACTGGGATTGCACCTGCTTTATTGCTCTGCCTCCAACCCAGTGGGAATATACTGCCTGGAGTCAAACTCAGCTCCACCTCATCCCTTGCTCAGAGCTGCTGCATGCACAGTGATGAGCATCACTCCTACTGCTCAAGCTGTGGCTTTGCAGGGCCAGATCACAGCCTGCCAGCTCTTGCCTCTTTTGTGCATGTGCAGAATGAACTAAAGAGGTTGATGTTTTCACAAAAGATTTAGAAATTTTATTCCCTTGAAGCCCAGGGAAAAACAGGCTGTTAAATTGTTGTATAGCTCATGGAAATATTGTCCCTTTGACATTAGTGGGTTGTATGAAGTAAATACCCTGGAGGTCTTAGCCTTGTAGTCAATGGGACTTTGGCTTCTAAATGTCTGTGGGAGTGCACTGAGACAGGATTTGTAGGAAGAGTTAATATCTCCCACTAAAGCAAACGATACCTGAGGAGAGGAGAAGAGGCTTTAGGGCATAGAAACCATTCTTCAGGTCATCTGTATTGTGATTCCAGACCTTAGGTGCAAGTGATGTATGAGCCCTTTGAAATGTCACTCAGTGAGATTTACAATGTCTGACTTCTCTCTCCCCCTCCCTTTTTAGTGCTGGTGTGAATCAGAAGTGGTTCAGTGGAACTAGGCTGTGTCAAACTGTCCAAGACACAGGCAGGGCAGTATAGAACTGGTGCTTGCTTGGGGAGAGACAGGAACTCTTCCTTCTCAGTACATCTTGAAGGATGTTGGACAACCCTTAGCTCCCTGCCCTTGGCTTTTCTTGAGTGACCTCGAAATAGAGAAAAGTCAGTAACTGTGGCAGAAAAAACCCACAGCAAAGTGCCCTTTGGCTGGAAGATGGAAGCTGAAGCATCTCTTCTAAAACACTCTATGCTGCTAAATAAGGCTGTGGCTATTTTTACCCAATGCAGGCATTGGGGAAGCTTAATTGTCCTCATCCTGCTCATAGAAATCGAAATGATACTCGTTGGCAGGATGGACCTAAAATAAAATCTAGTTGCTGCACTGACAGCTGTGAAAGATTTAAATGAACCAACTTTTTTTGTGCTTTCCATTTTTCTTTCATTCCCTTAAAGCAATTATAAATATGTTCTGTGACCTGCTCTTATCTTTCTCTGGCTTGTCAGTGCAGGGCCAGGCTGCCCAGGCTGCCAGGGGCTGTGCTAGCCCTGCAGGCAGAGGGTGCAGGGCAGAGTGTGAGCTCTGGAGCTGCTGAGTCCTGTCCCAGTGCCAGGGAACAGGGACAGAGCAGTGCCTGAGCTGGGCTTGGCTTCTGGGTCTGTCTTTGGGATGAGCTGTTGATGTGACCTTGGGCAATTTGTGTGGGGTGAGATTCCTCCCCTCCAGTGTCAGGCTCTGTCTGTGGCACCAGGTCAGGGGAGGTGATTCTGCCCCTCTGCTCTGCTCTGTGAGACCCACCTGGAATCCTGCACACAGCTCTGGGGCCTCAGCCTGAGAAGGACATGGAACTGTTGGAGCAAGTGCAGAGGAGGCCACAGAGCTGCTCAGAGCACTGGAGCATCTCCCTGTGAGCACAGGCTGAGGGAGTTGGGGCTGTTGAGCCTGGAGAAGAGAAGGTTGTGTGGAGAGCTCAGAGCACCTTGCAGGAGCTGAAGGGGCTCCAGGGAAGCTGCAGAGGGATCTGTGTTAGGAGCTGCAGGGACAGGACAAGGGGCAATGGGCACAAATGGAAGGAGGGGAAATTTAGGTTAGATGTTAGGCAGAAGTTTTCCCTGTTCTGGTGGTGAGACACTGTCCCAGGGTGCCCAGGGAGGCTGTGGCTGCCCCAACCCTGGCAGTGTTCACAGCCAGGTTGGATGAGCCTTGAGCAACCTGCTCTGGTGGGAGGTGTCCCTGCCCAGGGCAGAGGTCTTTGGAACTAGATGATCTTTAAGTTTTGGTCCAACCCAAACCTCTCTATGATTCTATGATTTTGGGTGAGAAAGTGAATCATCAGTTCACAAGTTGATTTCAGGTCATGAAGTTTTCCCCAGCAGGAGAATTAAGAGATGACTTTGCTTATAGACATTTCACTTTAGATTCTCTTCTATTTGATTTAAACCCATTTCATTCCACCAAAGGAGAAAGTCTTTTCTGGTCTGTTCTTAGGAGCTAAAGCTGAAAGATTTCTTCTGTCGATGCTTTGACAGTTTTCTGAAGCACCTACCTTATCTACCCTATCTTTGATCTCCTCTCTTCTCCTTATTAATTTTTAACACTTGTTAAAAGATGTGTTCTATTTGGGAGCTGTGTGAAGGTCTCTTGATTTCTAGACACCTTGAGCATATCTTGCTGTCATTTCAAAGTGCGTTTTTGCCCCTTCAAGAATTTAACTCCCATGCTCAGCTGTCATGTACAGCAGCACAACTGCCTTGAAGAGTATGAAATCTCTTGGTAAGCACCTGACAAGGCTTCTCACCTTGGTAGTTATGGAGCTAAGAGATGATTTCCCATCAGGAACTTCATGCCTGGAAGAGTTCTCTGTCTGCTGCAGGAAAACATCTTGGCTTGTATTAGAGGAGAAAAGAAAACACTTTAGTTGATCAGGAATTGGGATTTCAGTAGATACCAAAGTTATCAATATTCAAATAGGGAAATGAGGAGTTTTAATCCAGAAAATATATGAAAATATCACTTTTGTTTTGGAGAACAGCAGAGTTTTCTGCCAACCTCTCAAATGCTCTGGGGTTGAGATGTTTTATAAGTGTTTCTCCTCTAGTTACCTGTTTAGTTAATAGTGGAAGTTACCAAGGTTGCCTGGGACACTAGTAGGAAATAAGAAAATGGAATAAATCCACAGTCCAGACTTGGCTTTGGCCTAGGGGAGAGATTAACAGTATGAGTAGGAACATTCCTTGGCAGAGTCCTGGTTTTGGTTTTATTTCTTTATGCACCTAAAGTGACCATAGGGTTATCCCCTGTACCTTCCCTTCTGGAGGGAGAAGAAATTTGGGTGTTGTTCAGATGTTTCTCAGCTGAAATTTCTGCAAATCACAGGACAACATGCAGTCACTTTTGGCCATCTTAGAACCATAGAACCATCAGGGTTGGAGGAGACCTCAAAGATCATCCAGTCCAACATTAACCTGTCACTGCTGGAACCCCTAAACCCTAAACCAGATCCTCCAGTGCCACATCCAGCTCACTCTTAGCTGTCTCCACCTGAACAAGCCTCTCTGGCTTCCCATTACAGAGAGCACAGAGTAATATGGAGCTCTGGAGCATGGCTCAGCTATTTTATGTGCTTTTTAGGCTGAAATGAATTTGAAACTGCCCTTCTAACTAAAAGGGAAGCTAAATCACAGCCATTTACATGTGTGAGTGGGCTGATGGTCAGCATGCAAGTTGTCTTTGTCTCCCTACCATCCAGTGACCAATACCTGTCCAATACACTTCAATATGCAATTTCTCTCAGCACTGCTAGTCAGTGCTTTTTCATCTCTCTTGTTACCTGCTGTCAATGGGAGAGACAACAGGATTTATGTCCCAGAGCAGTATTTCCTCTGTGAGAAAATCTCTCTCTGCCTTAGCCTCTGAACACTGAGCTCTGCAAATCAGGGCAAAAGGCAGGTCAGTTTTCACCACAATATATTGTTGGAACATTCCTTATGTCTCTGGTGTTGCCTCATTTTACTGACCTGGGTTCTTCAGGGTCATGTATTGAAGCAGAGGAGCAGCACTGACCTCTTCTCTGGTGATCAGGGACAGGACCCAGGGAATGGGCTGGAGTTGTGTCAGGGAGGGTTAGGCTGGAGATTAGCAACTGGTTCTTCTTTCCCCAGAGGTGTTTGGGCACTGAACAGCTCCCAGGGCAGTGTCACAGCCCCAAGGCTGACAGAGCTCCAGAGGTGTTTGGCCAATGCTCTCAGCACAGGGTGTGACTGTCAGGGATGTCTGTGCAGGGCAGGAGTTGGACTGATGATCCTCAAGTTCCCCTCCAGCTCAGGATACTCTAAGATATTCTATGATTCAGGATATAGATGGGTTTAAATTGAAGGAGGGGAAATTTAGGTTAGATCTTAGTCAGAAGTTTTCCCTGTGAGGGTGGTGAGACACTGGCCTAGGTTGCCCAGGGAGGCTGTGGCTGCCCCAGCCCTAACTTTGACAACCTCCTGAGTGCATCTGCTGATGCTGTGAAGGGAAGGAATCACTTCCTTCTGGGAGTGCACTGGCAGTTCTGCTCTGCTGAGATGCAGGACCTGCAGTCAGGTGATCTGATTTGTTCTGGACTCCTATGGAAGCTATGGGTGAAACTCTCCCTAAATGTGACATTGGTGTTCAGGACAAAGCTTTGCAGGCTGCAGATGCCTTTGCTGCAGCAAAAGGTTGTGTGGCATACTCTTTTCTTTGGCCTAAAATGAGTAGTTTTGGAGAATCCCTTTGGAAATGTGCTTAAGGCAACTCTTGCCTAGAGAAAACCATAGAATTTCCCTGTGTGGCATGGGCTGATTTATGCCCCCAGCACTGTGCTACCTGGAACTCACCTCATTGCTTTAGCTCCTCTGCCACTTGCCTTCAGCTGGTCCTGCTGACTGTGCATTCATAGCACAGCAATCCCTGCAGAGCTTTGCATTCCGTGGGGACAGAGGCTGGAGACAATCCAGTGCAGAAAAGAATACAGAGCTAAACCTTTCTCTCCACATATTAGCTACTCCCCATTTATTCAGCAGAGCCCAGAGTGCAGCAGGTAGTACAGGGAGAACTCCAGCAATTTTCACTGCCAGATTAGTTTATGAAGATTAATGAACAGGGAAGTGAACAGGAGAGCTCAGCAATCTGTTAAATCAGGGTGTTCAGGCCTGTTTGGAACAAGCAAATAGGTCTGGGGACAAAGTGATACAGATGAGAGGTGTTAAGATACAGTCACTGATTCCAGAGATTGGCAAACAAAAATCCTGCTGTGTGATCTGCCATTCATTTTGATTATGGATTAGAGCCAGCAGTGGAAGAAATGTTCAGAGGGTGCTGTGAGGAGCTGTTTGCTCATACTGACAGTGAAATGCAGATTCTGTGGGCAGAAATAACCTGTTTTGTTTTAAACATGGAGTGGAACAGCTGAGAGAAATCTTTTGCAAGCTTCAAGGTTTTGTTGCTTAACTGTTGGTAAGATAATAGTTACCAGAATCAACTTTTAGCTCTATATGCTGGAAAAGTGCCAGAGCCTCCTGAAATGTGAGGTCCACGGGGCTTTGCAGCCATTGCAGGAGGCAGTGCTGGAGCTGAGCAGACAGATCTTCACCCTCCTCTTCGTCTCACTGATGTCATAGAATCACAGAACCATCAGGGTTGGAGGAGACCTCGAAGATCATCCAGTCCAACCCTCACTGGGTTGCACTGGGGCAGAGTGTTCCCACCAGCTCAACGCTGATGAGCTGCTGGAGTCCTCAGTAGGTAGAGTGGAGTCACACTCATGGAATCACAGAATGGCTTGAGGACTCACAATGACCATCAGGTCCAACTCCTGGCCCTGGGGTCAATGCCCAGGCATGGGCAGGAAAGGACCATTCCTTGATCTCTCTGTGTAATTGGCAAGGGACAGTTTCTTCCCCCCAGGTGCAGGTTAGGAAGGGGTAGGAAAGTCTCCTCTACAGACTCTCCTGTAGCAGAAGGAAGGAGACCCCACCACGTGTCTTAGGGCTACTGTGGGCAGATATTAGCTCATGTGCTGCTCTTCAGTGATGTGCTACTACAACTGTCTCTTATCTGCTTCCCTTTTGCTGCAGAGTGAGCTGACCTTTTTATCATTCAGGTTTTTTTAATGCTCAGAGTAGAAGTTGCAGATTCAGGCACCAAGTGGCTTATGACTGTTATTGATACTTGTTTTCCAAAAACACCTCTCAAAATAAAATCAGTTTATATGGTCAAAGAAACATTATTTTCATGAGGTGGATGATGGAATTCTTCCTTTATGGCTCTTTAGTTCAATGGCATGAATATGTAGAGTAATATATCTGTGTATGTGTAGTTGCTTATTTTGCAGTGAAGAATTTTTACTGCCAACAGTACCAAAGCAATATGTTAAGGCTGTAAAATAGGAAATTATTCCCATGTAATTAATTCTTCATTGCTGTACATGCATAGATTTACTTTATTGCCTCTTCAGTAGGCAGAGCAAAAAATATACACAGTTTCACCTATGGGCAATTCCAACAGTAATGAGACTCTTCAGGTATGAAAACTCATCTCTTTTCTTTCTCACTCCAAACTGGGAGCAGGCTCATGAGGAGGTGTGGGCCCCAAGCTGGCTCTTCACAAGAGGGAGAGTGAAATCCAGGGCATTTGTCTCCAACAGTTCTGTATTGTTAGGCACGTTGAGTGATGTAGCTTTGGCAGACAAAAATCAAAGCACTCCTTACCCAGGAGCTGAAGGGGCTCCAGGGAAGCTGCAGAGGGATCTGTGTTAGGAGCTGCAGGGACAGCACAAGGGGCAATGGGCACAAATTGAAGGAGAGAAATTTAGGTTAGATCTTAGGCAGAAGTGTTTGCTGTGAGGGTGGGGAGACACTGGCCCTGTCACTGCTGGAATCCCCAAACCCTAACCCAGATCCTCCAGCAGCAGATCCAGATGCCTCTTAAACACTTCCAGGGATGGTGTCTCCTCCACCTCCCTGGGCCAGATTCCAGTGCCTGACCAATATGATGATGTAGGAATCAGATCTATTTTTCCATTCCTTTGAGTTCAGCTCAGTTGGTTTATTTCTGGGTTTTTCCCTGTCGCAGGTAGTGAGTGGAGGGAGCTGTGAGTGTCCCTTGCTGAGGAGAAGGGTTGCTGACCCACGTGCTCAGGGCTGTATGGAATGAGGTCCCAGCAGGTCCCTGTGGGCTGGACTGGCTGTGCTGACTGCTTTGAACTCAGCTGATTGATTGATCTGAATGCCATCGCCAGATTTAACGGAGCCTTCAGAAGACAGTTCAACTCCTTCAGTAATGTTTTTGTGTGGAGAGCAATGTTTAATTTCACAGAGGAAATTTTGCAGAGAGAGATGGCAAACGCTAACCTTTGAAAGCATAATGATTTATTCCACTAATTTGTTACAGACTTGTGCTGATTAGCGTCGGGGGCTGATGGAGCTGATATATTCGTAGGTCGTTGCTGTTGCTGGATACACTGATGTTTCTAGACATATCCTTGGGAATTAGGCACAAAGATAAGGTTGGGAGAGGTGTATCATGCAAGTGCTCATGCATCATTGTTCCTACCTTCCCCTGACGTGGCTGGTGCCCAGCACACTGGGCACAATGGGTTTGTAGCATGATTGATGGTTGATCTTAACAAGCCAAGTGCTTCCATCTCCCTTTGTCACTGTGTCCTTTGGCTGACGTAAAGAAAACAGTTCTCTGTCTGCTGTGAAACACATCACGTGGTGTTCAGGTCCAGCCTTCCAGGGAAAGGAGGGAAATGTCTTTGTGTCTGTAGCTGTTGCTTATAGGAAACCTTAGAAACACTCAGCATTGCTGGAGCATCCCCTGAAACTGCTGTGCCTGGCTGAGGACCTGCAGCTCTGCCTGTTCCCTGGGTGAATGGGGCTGGCTCCAAAGCCTGAGCAGCATATTTCCATTTGCACTTGTGAGGGGTGGCAGTTCCTCTATCAATCACCCCCTGCCACCTCCTCTCTCTTCAGAAGCCAAACCTTTGATAGCCCTTTCCAAGTGAGCCCATGGGAACTCTCAAACCCCTTCTTTGAATATGCCCAAAGGATGCTGGAGATTTTCTCCTTGCTTTTTATCATCCAAATGAAAAAACTATCTACCAGATGATCATGTCTACCTTAGACAGATTAGTGACTCTGATCTGCCATTCTCCATTTCCATATGACCTTCTCAAGACAAATCAGGCTGTCAGGAGCTCTGATAATGGCTAGAGGTCTCCAGCATGTGAGCTGTTAGCTAAAGTACATAGTGCAATGACTTCTGTCTGGTCAGTGATCATGACTTAAATGGTCCTCATCATATTCCTCCCCTTTGGATGTCCTAAATCAACAGGACAAGTTCAAGAGGAAAAAAAAGAGAGAAGCAGAAATCGAGGCTGCTTTGACTCTGAATAAAGTCTGCATAGTAAATTGGAGCAGCAGGAGGAAGAGAATTCCAATTTGATTTGCAAATTGAGTCTCTTCCACTCCCATTTGCAGAAATCAGGCCCATATGCCCAGTAAGCAATTGCTGCTCAAGGTAAAGCTCTGCAGCACAGAGGGTTTCTTGGCAGCACATGAAAGGAGCATTGCCACTCTGCTGCCTATGCCAGCTCCAATAAATCTGTGGATTACTTTCCTGGCTGCCACAACTGTGCCAACTCAAAACCATATGGTTCTCCTTTCTTGAGCACTGCCATTCGACAGGAGCACAGCCACCTCCCTCCCAGCTGGATTTGTGCTGAGGGGAGCTCACAAAAATAAGGAGCCATAAATCTGGGCGAGGTCTGGGACTTTATTTCTCCCTCTTGCCTAGTCCTGCTGATGGTATGAGCTCAGAATTGCCTTTTATTGGCCTTCTTGCAATTTCCTTCTGCTTTC
Source organism: Acanthisitta chloris (assembly GCF_000695815.1). Lineage (NCBI taxonomy): Eukaryota > Metazoa > Chordata > Aves > Passeriformes > Acanthisittidae > Acanthisitta > Acanthisitta chloris. Next base: position 505 of record NW_008678358.1, on the reverse strand, counting down.
AGTCTGCCCTCTGGTTCTCTTTATGAATTGGAGTGTGGCACAGCACGTTCATCTGGCTTATTTATCTGCAAGGAGGAGTCCCTGGGATGCATTGTGCATCATTCCTGGTCTAATCCCAGGGAGTCTTATGAAACAGTTTAGTGGTTCTTGGGCTGAGAATGAGATTTTGGTTCAGGGATATATTATTTATTTGATTTTTCCCAAGTCTCAGTGATATGCTCTTATCCATTAAGCACTCATCCCCTTCTGTAAGTGTGCTGGAGCCTGGCCCAGCTGTTCTGCTCTTACAGACAGCTCTGGCTGCTGCTATAGCCTACAGCAGCTGATGGGACAAGCCCCATGCATGAGGGAGAGACACAGCACAAAGGCAAAGTATGAGGAGGATGTTTAATCTGTTCATATGCAAGACCAGATGTACCCTCCTTCTTGAAATGAATCTCTAAAGTCTCTTCTAAGCTGAAGGGTCCCATTCCCACATGGAAATGAATCACAGAATTTTAGGGGT
>NW_008678357.1:1043-10849 GCF_000695815.1 Acanthisitta chloris | reverse complement strand
TATTTTTATCTTTACACATAAATATACATATATTACATATCAACCCTTTATATATACATCTTCATATCCCTTTATAAATATATATAGCCTCTATATATCTCTAGGGCAAGACTTTAGCTTAACTGTTTATCCGTGCTACTCACCTTGTCAAATGTACATTGATGCACTAAAAGCTGTGCACTTATCAGTTTCCTTCTGCATGTCCTAAAAAGTATGTATCAAAATATCTTTCCAAAAGTATAAATCATCTTGGGTCAAATTATGAGAAACTTTGACAAAACACTTTTGTTAGTGAAACAAAAGAGCACTCACCCGAAACATGTCTCCTGGCTTGGCCTTCAAAGGCACAAACAGTTTGGTTAGTCCTTGAATTCTGGGATTTGCTAAAAATGACTCAAAAAGGTGAAGCTGTTTTTGTCATCCTGCCAGTGGGATGTGAAGAAAACACCTTGTCTGAAAGCAAACAAGGAAGGGCTTGAAAGAGCAAATAACAAGACTGAGATATGTTTGTTGCGTGTCAAACTAGTAGATTACTGACAGAACTTGATGCTCCTCTTGCACATGTTTCTTCTGTGACCCTCCCACACTTTCAGATCTTCACAGAAAGAACAGCAGTGTTGCCAATACTGATGTGGATGTTAAAGATCTTGTTCTCTTTTGACATCTAGTACAATCTTGCTATCAACATGACTTGGGATCAAGAGTTGGTCAAGCTGGCCAGTAATTTAACAAAGTCTACTGAAATACCTTTTAACTTTTCTACATGCACAACAATAAGAAAAACTGTTAAAATCAGTTAAACCAAATGTACTCATATGGTATTTCTCTTTTCCCTTGGTACTAGTTAAAAGCAAATATAACTTTTAATGGTACACGTTTGTAAGAAAGCTGCAGGAAATCAGGTAGAAAATGACTAATAAGGAAGACTAATGACACCAATAGCAGTAAAGCATATAATAAACTAAAGCATAACTATTTGATAAAGCCTTGCATTCATACATTTATACAGACACACTTCTTCAAGTCCCACTCAGAGATGTAAGCTATCATTATGTTAAAGTATTAAAATGCTGTGTAAAATTTCCTTAGACAGTACAACTTTGCGCTTTACAGAACTGATGGCACTGCAGAAAGTAGCTGAAAGTTTTGGCAAGTAAGTGCACTAAATGGAGGCCTGAAGGCCATCTTTACTGAAGACAGCACATTACTTCTAGCTCTGGGGAAAAACAAGCCCCAACTTTAAAATCTGATCTCTTCTAGATAAAGATTGAGGTTTCGTTTAAGATTTTTTTTGTGAAGTTCTGTTTAATGTGCAGGTAGGACCACACTCCCCACTCCAAGACCTAAAAACGCTGAGCACCTTTTATTCCAGGTAGACTGAGCAACTTTATTGAGGAATGTTTGACAACTTGGCCCTTTTGGTAGTGAATGAGCAGTAGGTAGATTTCCATTTTTACAGACATCTTCATAATTCAAAACCCTTTAGTGAAAGGTTTATCACAACGTATGTCTTCCTACAGCTTGTTCATGTGTGTGTACCTGGGATGTTTCCAAAGTGATCAACCTTTCATTATTCATTCTGTGGTGTGACTGAAGCTGGCAATATTTAAAAAAGTAATTTCCAATTCTGATTTGCTACCAATACAGTTGAAAATGTATTTGTACTGATAGAGGATAGATTTGCATCCATTTCTCTTTAAAGACATTTGGCTCTGGGTTCAAATAGCTCTGGCATTGCAAAATGGGGTCTTGTCCCACACCAGCTGAACTTCCCAAGGTCTGTGCAGAGGAAGTCCAAGGTCATCAAAACCAGTCAAACTTAAATGTTTATGTGAATGAATGTCTGTGAGCCCCATTTCCTGCTAGTATTATGGCAAGTAGAAATTTGTGAGTAGAATCATTCTCAGAAAGTTGACAGAAAGACTTACATATAAAGACAGAGTGCTTCAAGATGTAGCCTCTGCCTTCACGGCACTTCAGGTGTGTTTTATCTTGCTCAGTATCACAAGTCAGCTCTGCAATAGAACCACCAGCAATCCTGGTCTGTGAAAATAAAAAAGAGAACTTTGTGCAGTAGCACTGTCAGTCTTCCCTAACTAAATTTATCTGTGAGCACACAGAAGCACAAACCTGTATCAGAGCTGCAGATTCATACAAATGAAATATTGGGCTAATTCAAAATGAGGTTCTCAATTCTGGTATTGACCGAACGTTATTCTGGCAATCCAACAAACGCATCAACAGTCAGTTCAGCCTTAAGTGTGTTAGTAATTGGAAAAATATGATCCCTTCATACTTTCACATAAAGCTTTTATTTATTTCCTGATGCATTTCATGTATGGACATGCATGGAAATGGGAACTAAAATGGCTGTGTTTATGGTGTTTTGCACATGGTGAGCTGATGGTGTTTGCAACTCTCTCATTAAAAGAAAACCAACATGATAGCAAACTAACATCCTATTTAAACACAAGTTTGTATAGTTCCAAACTGTACAGAAGCATCCACAGACACAGAATTAATAACATAAAAATTTAATTTATATTTAAGCTTTGTTAAAGGAACAGGCATTCCAAAGCCAACAGCTAGTTAGTTTCTGGGTTGCCCTTAGCTTAGAATCTACTTGTTGCAAAGTTATCATCATTATCAATCCTGGAAATCGTTCTTTTTCTCCCAGAATTAACTATAGACCCATCCAAACCAATGATTAACCCCCAGTTCTTTAATGTAATTAACTCATCAAAACTCAAATATGTATGTATCCACACGTGGTAATCCTATATGTTATTTATGGCCTTTTTTTGACATGCGAATAATTGACACAAATGGGTAATTGAAATAAGTAATTTACAGTCTGGCATCTTGATTTTAAAGAGCAATCAATTTAGTGGTGGGGCAGAGTTAATAATTCCACAGAAGTTTATATTGTCTTCATGCTTTAGCATAGAGTTTTGTCCTTGCCTTGTGTAATGGGTGATATTTATTCCATCCACACATTTTGTTTTCAATGCTTCATACACTGAACCACCAAAAAAATATAAAGTGGATCAACAAGCAAGTAATAAACCACTAAGTTACTTTCTGATTTTTATTGCAGCCTCCTTTTAAACCTACTTCTGAATCTGATGAACAACTTCCTTCTCTAGATGGCATTTTTCCCCCTTCTTTTAAGTGCCTTGATGTGTCAAGGTTCTCTTTTTCAGTCATATAATTACAATGATTAGACTTTTTCTGCTCCATTCTGACTCCCAGGAACACAGTACTGTGTGTAACCTTTCAGTACTGCTTTTATGAAAACAAAGGCAGTTGATATGTTTTGTAAGGCAAATTACAAATAAAAGAACTTCATGTACTTTTGGCATCAGTTTGAGTTTTCTTTATAATAGTGTTCAGGATGATATTTAGGAATTATGATACTGGAAGCTAGTGGTGCAAAATACAGTTGGGCATGCTAAATAAATAAATAAATCCCAATACTAAGGCATGTTGCCATGGATTGTTTACAAATATCTAGATGTTCTTCAGCTCACCTTGAATTTGTTTTGAAAACCCAAGGCCATACATGTGTGTTTTGTTTCTCCTCAATCTGCATAGTATGAACTAATAATGTGCTACAATTGAGGGAAAATATATTCAGGTTAAGAAATATGAGACAAGGAAAAAGTCCATTTGACCTTGCCAGCAAAAGCAGAAGCCCATGTCTGTTGTTCTCTTCACACATTCTCAGAAAGAGATAATGCAAATGCTGGCCAAGAACCAAATGAGATACTATTCTACAGCTTTCAGGTGCCTAAGCATGTCTGTACAGAGGGCCACTGGCAAAAGAAAAAAAAAAAAAAAAAAAGAACTAAGATGGCTGGAACAAAGTTCTGGAATACAGTGAGTTCATGACCTTTAAAAATGATTCACTTATGACTTTCACAGCTGTTTGCTGCTTTGAGCTGGGCGGGATATTCCAGTTGACAACTTCAATTTCTTTCTAATTTAAGAAAATTAAAATAAATTTAAAAAATCCAAACACACACAAAAAACTCCCATTAATTTGTGAAGAAGTTTGGTTTGATTTTTAATTTAGTTTTTCTAAAATGGAAGATGAAATCAAAAGTAATTTCGAAACGGAAAGGTTAGACTCTTCCATTCTACAAGCAGCAAAATAGAACACTCACATCACTTGGGTGGAAAGTGCCACTCCAAGGAAATGAAACATCATTAAAATATGTATCTCAAGCTTTTTGCATTTGACAAATCACACTTCCTAACTTGAGAAGACTTTCCCTGAAATACTTCCAATTCAGGTGATCACAATCAACATCACTATTTTGTTACGGGCCCAGAATTTAGCAACAAAACACTTTGTTATAAAGCTAGAGGTAGAAGATACTAATGAGTGATTTCCCTCCTCATTCTCCTGGATCTTGTGCTCTAAGGAAGCCTCCAATTATTTATCAGATAAGATTAACCAAATTTTTGAAAGATTTGATAAAGACCAAAGTATTAGAAACTGCACCCAGTTGTAGCTATATTTTAGTTGAGACTTTGACAGAGTGGTTAAGGTGTCTGTTGGTTTTTTTTAAGGAATGGATAAAACAAAGAAAATGAATGGGTCAGTTGCAACATAGAGAAAGAAATCGCAGATATGTTCAGAGAGGTGGTTAACTTAGAAGGAAAGCTCTGTTTTTTCCACTCAGTTGTTAGGCTCTAAACACCCTTCTTACCTCACTAGTACTCTGCAAATTTATTTATATAGCCACTGAGTGTTCACCTGAAAGACACAGCACACTGTCAGCTGTTTGCTTTGGCAATCAGACACATCAGCAACCATTCAGGACCAAAGTTATAATACTACACCCTCAGAGCCCTGAAAAGCTCACTCCTTCCCTCTCTGATCCAGTCTCTTTGATGGACTACTTGAAACTTTCAGACTCTGATCTGAAGAACAGTGATGTTGCCATACCTCAGGCATTAATACAGAAAAATGTCATAGCCTCATTTTGTCAGGATGCACATTCCCAGCCAAAATGGATGGATCTATGGAAGGCAAAGAAGAATTTTACTAATCAGAAAACATTTCCATGAACTTGATTTTCTCTCTGTTTCACAGCATTCTATATTTTGACTACTGATAGAACACCTTATGGCAGCTGTTTGCAAATGAGGGAATTACAGCAAGAAGTCACCTTCAACATTTACATTTTTTCATGTATTTACTAGCAAAGAAAACTATAATATATATTTTTTATATATGTATACACTGCTTATATATATATCTGTGTGTGTATATATACTGCTTTATAATCAAGAAATAATATAGGCTGGACAAGGCTTTCATGTTGGTGCTTTCCTACCGTGAACTGGCACAGTAATGGTCTTTTTTGAAACACATTTTTTTCACTATCTACCACTCCAGTCCACTCCGTGGGTTGAAGGAAAGGTAATTTTGAACTACTCTGAGCAGTGTGCAGGAAAAACCCCTCAATTCTCAGAAGGTTCAAAAAGAAATAATTTTTACTTAGTAACTTTGGGTCACCCATCTCTAGTCCATATATATTTTCATATGTAGCTGAACTATATTCTCACATTTGCTGGGTATTGTCTACTGAATTTTTGAAGTCCAGATTTTACTTTTCTCTAACACTTGATTGCTTGTACATCTAAATGCCTACTTAACATTACGTTTATGAGTAGTTTCTCTGAAGTCAGTTCTATTGATTAATGTTAAGCATGATCTTAATTGCATTGTTGGACTCTGGCCAGAATGACTGATGTCTCATCTGTGGCAGGCTATTAATGACTTCTTGTAATCAATGCAGCTGCAGTGAGAAAACAGGATGCCTTATTTCACAGTGAAGGGATGTCTGTCTCCTAAATTTAGATACTTATAATTGAGGTTAAAATTTAGCTTTGGGCACTGCCAGGAGCTTCGGCATCACCTGCCACCATCTCAGGGCTCACCCAGAGCCATGTGGTCAGTGCAGACCTGCAGTTACCTGCCGAGGCTCGAGGGGTTAGGGGGGAGCAGCCGCCGCCCCCACCTACACAGAGCTCGACCTGTTCCCCCACTGCTTTCCCAACTGGTTGTTTTGAGCCAGACAACTTTGCCTCTGGCTCCTGACACACTACAGCTAGTGCAAATTGACCTCGTGCACACACCCTCTTGCTGATACATGAGAACAGCAAATAATAGCTTAGTGGTTTCCCCATAGTCTAAGAAAGGAAGTTCTCCGTTATGAAATATTACAGTTCTACTCAAAGGAGCTGTACTTTGCCACTGCCATTTGTCACATTAAAACACATTTTATGCGCATAAAGAAAAAAAAAGTTCCTTTACTCTTCTCCAAGTCATTGTATTCCTGTGAAACTTTGAATCCCAGAAGCTTTGCCTCAAATTACTGCCTGGGCAGAAACCCTCAGCTTCTGCTTTTTCTAGTACTGTTTATTCTTAGTCTCTTGATTATTACTTCAGCAATTTAATCCTTCTTACCAACAGCAGCAGGGAATGTAAGGCTTCTTTGTGCCCCTAAAATTATATTACTTACATCCTCTGTGCTTGTCTCTATATCCGAGTCACCTTTATTAAGTAACTCCCCAGTGCAAACTCTACAATGCACCGAGGAACAGATGCTGTGAGTGTCTGTACAATAGCTATTGCGGTATTCTGTTTATTTTAATGGGACCCTGGATCCCTGTAAGTGCAAGGAACATGCACACATTTACAAAGGATTTTATAACGCATTCCAATGAGAATCCATAAGCAGATTCAGCTCTTCTGCACTCATGCAACGAAATGTTTAAGGCTGGAACCTGGAGACACAATTGAATTATTCAGCCCCATGAGAAGAGAGAAGGGATTTCACTTCTCAGGAGAGTCTGAGATTTGACATGAGTTTAAAACAAACTTTAACTATTAAAGAGTTTCTTGTCAGAAAATGTTCACCTCATTCCCTTCAGAAGGGAAAGATAAAAATAGTTGACCATTGCTATTTTCCTGAAAGGGTCCCTATGCTCTCAGTTTTGTATTTACTTTCACTCCCTCAGCCTGAAAACGGTAACACATATATACTGAGTTAACAAGATAAAGGGAAAGATTTTTAGCCGTAGAAGAGATAAATGCAATGGGTAAAATACTCAGAGGCACAGTGCTAGAAGAAAATATGACTCAGCATGCATTGCACACAAAGTTCCTAAGACCTTACTGAAACAATCTGTGACTGAGCTGAGTGGGGAGTAGACAACTGAGAGAATAGCAGCTTGCTTCCAGAGACACATGCAAAACATTCCTGCCATGATTCACACAAACCCTTTCCACTTACACTAGCTACTGCTGCTGTCAATGCCCTCTGTCCTCATATACACTGTGGTAAACACTGTGGCTTTACCTTTGTCTTGGTAAGGTAGGAACCATCAGCAACTCTAGCTACTCATCCTGATTTTACAGAGGTCTATTTACCATCAAAACCAGAGTCCTTTCTCCTTCACTTTGCCATTCCTTCTCAGTCCTGTCATGTGAGTGCTCATGCAGACTTGGACTGGGCCAGAATAAGGAGCTGATCTGTCTGAAAGTCAATGATATCTTTGATTTGAATTATAATGTGGCTACATAGAAGCAGTAAAGCCCTGGCAATGAGCAAGCAGAGAAAGATGATGGTGCAAAGAGATGGTGGTGCTCTGTTGCAGTAGTGACATGGATTTCAGTCGGACCAAAGGGGCTGTGTAACTTCTGACTTACAGTGCAGGTTAAAACAAGCCACTGTAATGAGTGACTGCTTGGGGAATTATTTGGATCTTCACAGGATGGCTGTAACAAGAGGGACTCACCTGAATAACTGGTTTCAGCTCCCTTGTGTAAAAGAAAATGTAATATTTGGGGGGTAGAGACACACCATTTATTTCACCCCCCAGTTGTTAACCAGCACCTACATTACTGACATAACCATTATGACCTCCCCAAGTCACCTATAAACAAAACAGCCCCTTCCTTCCTCCTTACCTTCTTCTACTCTCCCTCCCACAGACAGCACAGAGACCCTCCTACCACAATGTGACCCTCAGAGTTACCACCTCCTCAGTTACATGAACAACCAGCACAGTCAAATTCATTCTCTGGGCTGCCCCTCCCGCTTATTTAGGGTATGATTGTCCTTAATTTTTATTAACATACTACATTAGCATGAATTTCAGAACCTTAAAATATTTCTCAACACCTTTGGAAAACAAACAGCCCTTTGCAAATTTGAGATACAAAACTTTGAACTTCTGAAAAAATTTTTTAATGCAAAGTGCTAACAACCACATCAGACTGCTGGAGAGCAGCACCAGAGAAAATAAACATGAGCGGCAGGAAAGAGGAGGAAAAAACCCCTCTTGTGTGATTCCTTCATTGGCTTTGCAAAAACTTGCACTTGATACGTGAAGAGCTCTGTCTGAAACCATTAATAACAAAAACAATCACTAAATGAAAGAGCAGCCTTGCAAGCAGCCATCCATAAAAAGAAAGCCAGTTAATTAAACAAACCACAAGCTATCTACGGACTGTCTCTCTCACTTTAAAGTCCTCAGTGCAGAAAAGAGAAGAAAAAAATCTCATCAAATGATATAATCATAACAGCCTCAAAATAACTCACACATATTTCCAGATAAATCACTTCTGAAATACTAAGTGCCTGGAAAAGCTTGGAGGGAAATTGCACCTCAGCTGCAATTCCTGCTTCATGCAAGGACTTTGGAGAATACTGAATCTTCTTTCTGTGCACTAAATGTTTATTCCTATTCCTTAAATTGTCAATTTTTAATATAAAACTTTAATTAATCTCTAGATTCATTTCACTTGATGTTGCAGGGCCATTTCACCATGTCTCAGAAGGGACTTAATTGGAATTGAAGGCTCAGGGTTAGAAACACAACATACATCCCTTGCCAAAACTTTACACAATTTTCTGGGAAGGGCCAGGGAGCCCGAGCTGAACCCAAGAATTGGCTGTGTGAGCATGGCTAAAGGCTGCACTGACCCCATGAACATTATTGCCTTGATGGAACAGGTAGTAGCGAGGTAATGGGACTGGATGTGCATTAATTTCTCTAAGATTATACACTGTGATGAGATGCTTTCATCAGCTTCTATGGGTCACAGCAGCTGGTAGGAGCCTTAACAGTGTCATTCCATTATAAGGCTATTATTGATCCAAAAGCTAATTTGAAGATCAATTTGGATTGGAGTCAGAACCCAATATGACAATGATTTCAGAGCAGATAAGAGGTAATTTACTCCTCTGGTTGCCAGAAATCAATTTTTTGTTTTTCTGTACTGACCCAATGGCCAAAAAAGAAGGGGAATTAAAAAAAACCAGAAAAAAGACCTGAGGATAACGTGTAAATAAAGGATTACAGTAATCCAATCTGGAGGTGATAAAAGTATAAACCCGGCTGCAAACCCATCTGAGGTAAACAAACATTTAATCCCAGCTAAATGTCTCTGATAATGGCAAAAGAGCTTCATGTCATTTTTGATGCATTTAGCTAATACAAAATACAGCTTTGAATTCAAAGCAACTCGTTACACTTCTCACATAATTCTTTGTGACAGTCAACACCTGGGAAGTTTATGTGTAGATCTCAAGACCCATCACTGCTGTTTGGATTCTAGCTGTGCTGGACACTAGCACATCTGCACCCAGACTTACCCTAGCTGTCAGGAGGCAAAGGCTATGCCTGCACTGTGGGGTGCTGTGGCATTTGGTTTTGTCCTCACCCCCAGTTTCTTCCCAAAGAAAGGGAGGATGCACAGCCAGCTAACAGATCCCCGCTTTGCA
>NW_008678357.1:0-1027 GCF_000695815.1 Acanthisitta chloris | reverse complement strand
GCAGGAACAAGGACCTCCAGGTGGTGCACTGCGACATATAGCTGCACCACAGTGTATATACACAGGTATATACTGCACCACAGCGCAGGTATGGTGACTGCAATTCTGGTCCTGAATTAACTTGTGTATGAGAGCAGAGATATCTTGCAAACATACAGGCACTGCACAGCACCTCCTGCCACCCACCTCAGCACCAGGAGATATGGAGACCAATGGATATTGAGGCCTGTCCTGCCTCAGGGAGATAGGGAAAATAACAAGCAAGAGGGAGCATGAAAAACTGAAGGGACTTTTGCTCCAAGTTGTTGGCAGAGCTGGGAATTTTCTGCTCTCTCCAGGGCTGGCCCTTAAACCCTTTTCACTTTTATTAAATGCAGATGTACTGCAGAGATGCAAGACTTAGTTATCTACAACAAAACTGCAAAGGGCTTTTCCTCTTTTTTTTTTTTTTTCTTTTTCCTCCAGACAACTGTGGTGGAATCAGTTTTATTCAGATTTGGCTGTAATTGGAGTGAAGCTCTCACTGAATCTCATTTCAGCTGGAACTAATTATAGGGGGAAAAGGTCATAAATGTAAGATGGCTGCATAACTATGTTGGAAGAATATTGACATCATATAGTATTAACTCTGCTCCTGTAAAGGCCATAAATAATTAGAACAAAAACAGCCATTAAGAGACAGAACAAAATGTAACTATTTCTTTTGATTAGAGGGAGAAAATGAGGGAGGAAAAAATGTCTAAAGGGAGATTTAATACCGTACAATAAAGATGTGCTGCACACACACACACACACACAAATAAATCAAGAATTAGAGATCAACTGTCTGAGATGAAATTCTGAGACCTCCTGGAAACAACCAGGTTTCTGCTGATTCTGGTCTGAATCCTATTCAAAGCCTAACAGGTAAAATACAATAACAGAAACAGCCATACGGAACTGCCAAGGCTAATAACCAAGCTAAACCCAGCAGTACTGATTGCACAAGACCATAATATGTGGATCCTTCCCTTCCCTTCCCTTCCCT
>NW_008678356.1:525-2606 GCF_000695815.1 Acanthisitta chloris | reverse complement strand
ATCCAGCCCAGGATGCCATTGGCCTTGAAGTATTTATGTTTCCTGTACTGCTCATAAAAAGCACCTGGAGAACAAGGTGACATGCCCATGCTGGTGTTCTGTGTGGCTGGAGGTGGCAATCAGTCCTGTCCTGCTGTCTGATGGCCCAGAGCACAGACAGGAATCTACTTTTCAGGCTGATTCCTGGGAGTCCACAGCAGGTTAGTGGTCGGGTGATGGGATTTGGCAGATCCCAGGCTGGGCTCAGCTGGACATGTGCTCTGACCATCTCTGCTCCTCTGCTTTCCAGCCCAGTTTTAGCTTAATAAGCCCCAAGATATTTAGTTAATGGGTGTGGATCAAAAAAACCAAAGCTCGAAATACATTTTCCTTTTGGGCTGCTTTAAAAATACCCTGTTGAGCTGTTCTGGGAAGGTCCTTGGCCCCATGCCCCTTTTTCCTGGCCTCCTCTTGAGCCAGTAAGTAAAGCAGAGCTGGGGTGGGAGCCTGACAGTGGGCAGGGTGCCCCACACCGTGTACCATCCTCCACCTGCTGGAGTGCAGACAGGAGGAGAACAACTCACAAACACTCACACAGCCACGTGGATTCATCTTTGCTTTTCCTGATGAGAAGGAGTTCACCCCCAGCCATCTCACAGTGGATAAATGGGGTTTGAGCCTGCGTCAGCGGCGCGGTTTAAATTGAGTGCTTAGCATAAATCAATATAATTAGCTCTGTAGTCTATCTGGGGTGCTTGAGAAACGCAGGTAAATTAAGGTGATCAGTTATTAGATGTCACTCTCTGCTTCCTTCCTCCTACACAGACTGATGGACACCCAGCAGAGAGGGACCCCAGACCCTCCCCACAGCTCCTTCTCAGGGTGCTGCGGGGGCAGGAGCAGGTTTGGGTTTGGCAACAGCAACAGTCTTGGTTATCCCAAAGCCTGCAGGAGTGTAGCTCATCCCCAGCAGCTAAAATCTAGTTCACAGACCTTTGGAGAGCTCCCCACCACGAGCAGCATGGAAAACAGGGAAAAAGCATCCATAACTGAGCAGCTACAGCTCCCTCCAGTGACATTTCCACTTGCTGCTGCTGCTGCTGGAGCTTGTCTGAAAGTGTCATCAGTGGAAGCAAGAGGAAACAGGAGAAAAAGAAAAGCTGCTTGTCCTTGCAGATCCCCATGGGGTTCAGTTGTGGGGCTGTGCCTGTGACCAAGGGCTAGGAGATAGCACAGGGAGTTTTCTCATGGGATCAGGGCTTGGGTGCTCCCCAGGACTTGGCTGCAAGCCTGGGGAAGGGTTTCCTTTTCCAAAACATGACTAAATCCTCGTTCTCTCCTCAGCTAACCACGGCACACTGCGTTTATTCTGCCTGTAGTTCGTTTTTCTTTTCAGGATTTAATGCCTTCAGAAGAAGGTTCCTGGGAATGACATAAATAGAGGATAATGGAGGAGAATTGGGTTTCCTGAGAGCCATAATTCTAGGCTTGCATTAGCAGCTTCTTCCTGCCCTGTAATTTTGGTCACAGTTTGGGAATTTGCCTGACTAACAAGGTGTTTGTTTCCTGATGGTTGTCTTTAGTTCCTCTTGCAGCCTTGCTGTCAACCTCTAAGTGACCTAAAGTTAGTTTTCCTGTAGGAAAACTGAATCAGTTTGCTCAGGATTGATACTGGGAGGGTGTCCCTCTGTCCTTTTGCTCTTCATATTGCTTAATCTTGTTCTGAGGCTTTGATTGGAGTGCATGTGTGGAGTGGTGACCAGCTGGGCTCGTGTCAGTGCCTAATTTCATTGACTCAGTGCAAAAGGCAGGCAGGTAGCCTTCCTGAGTGGCACACTTAGAATCGTAGAATCATAGAATCAACCAGGTTGGAAGAGACCTCCAAGATCATCCAGTCCAACCCTACCATGGTCACTAGCCCATGGCACTAAGTGTCACATCCAGTCTCAGCTTGAAAACCTCCAGGGATGGGGAATCCACCACCTCCATGGGCAGCACATTCCAATACCTGAGCACTCTCTCCATAAAAAAGTCTCTTCCTAAGATCCAACCTAACCCTCCCCTGGCAGAGCTTGAGTCTGTGCCCTCTTGTCCTGCTGCTG
>NW_008678356.1:0-447 GCF_000695815.1 Acanthisitta chloris | reverse complement strand
CTCCAGGCTGAACACCCCCAGCTCCCTCAGCCTCTCCTCATGCCACTTGTGCTCCAGTCCCTTCACCAGCCTCGTTGCTCTTGTTTCCAATAAAAGCAAGGCTAAGATTTGAGCTAAATACAAAAACTTCTAACACAACTCCTTTACCATACCCTGCATTTTGTACATATATTTATTTATACACAATTGATGTTAGATGATTGGATGTTAATTGTCATGAGTTGATCCAAAGGAGGCAATGAAGGTGGTAAAGAGCCTTGAGGGAAAGCCATATGAGGAGTGGTCACTTGGTCTGTTCAGCCGGGAGGTCTCATCACTGGACACAGCTTCCTCAGGGAAGGAAGTGCAGCGACAGCACTGACCTCTGCTCTCTGGCAGCCAGGGACACAGGGAATGGGCTGAAGGTGTGTGAGGAAAGGTTTAGGTTGGACAAGGTTCTTCCCCCAG
>NW_008678355.1:0-363 GCF_000695815.1 Acanthisitta chloris | reverse complement strand
GCAGCCCCACCAGACCCTCCAGGAGCTCCACCAGCCCCCCCCAGGAGAACCATCCCCCAAACCCTCCTGAGATGCCTCCATACCATCCCTCAAGCAGCCTATCCTATACATCATGGGCATCTTGATGACGAAGGCGAAGAGATCGTCGATGAAGGTGTTGAGAGCTTTGTAGGTCAACATCCTCCAGGGCAGATGAGCCACCGACTTCAACTTGTAGTTGATGAAGAGTTGAGGGGTCATGGTGATGAAACCTACGGCACAAAACGTCTCGTTTCGGCCGCGGCGTCTATGGCGGCGGCGAGGACAGACCGGACCCTGAACACGACGGGGGGAAGGTCCAAGGGAGGGGAGGAAGGTCCAAGG
>NW_008678354.1:9000-18844 GCF_000695815.1 Acanthisitta chloris | reverse complement strand
GTTCACGTGTGTGAGCCGCAGGTCTGTCCTGGACTGGACATAGGCTGTAGCTGCTGGTATTGTTTGTTTAATACTGGCGAATGCAGCTGTCTGAGACACTGAGTCACTTACTGAGCCCCAGGGATGTAAGAACCCCTGGAATTAAGGTAAAAAATCCTCTGGAAATAAGGTCAAACCCCCTTGGAATTAAGGTGCAAGACTCCCTGGAAACAAGGTAAAAAGCCTCCTGGAATTAAGGTGAAAAAACCCCTGGAAATAAGGTAGAAAACTCTTGGAATTAAGGTGCAAAACCTCCTGGAGTTGAGGTTAAAACCTTCTGGAAATAAGGTAAACCATGGAATTAAGGTAAAAAACCTCCTGGAATTAAGGCAAACCCCCCTGGAATTAATTAAACCTCTGGAATTAAGGTTAAAAAAATGGAACTAAGGTCAAAATCCCCCAGAATTAAGGTAAACCCCCCCAGAATTAAGGCACCCCCTTGGAGTGCTTCCCTGGTGTGCCCCAGCCCTGTGCCCACCCGCAGAGCCCCCAGGTCCATGGGGCTTGGTGTCCCAGGCATGGCCCATTCTGTTCCTGGTTCAAACCATGGGTTGCTGTCAGGGTTTGGGATACTCCTCAGCTCTGGGGGCAGGGCTGGAATTTCTTGGGCTGGAGCAGCTGTCAGATCTGGTTCAGTTCAGAACCATGTGGGGATCTAGCACTGCTGCTCCCTCTTCTCATTTCCCTCCTAATCTGACAACAGCTGGATTTGGAGAGCTGGAATACAACACTGGAATCAGCTGGAGGGAAAACATCTGCTAAATATCAGGATGAGTTTAGATCATAAATTGTTGCACATTTAAAAATTAACCATTAGTTCACAGAGTCAGGGAGTTGAAGATCCCTCTCAGACCACTAAGTCCAACCATTCCCTCAGCACTGCCAAAGCCACCACTAACCTTGTCCCTATGTGCCACATCCACATGACTTTAAATCCCTCCAGAGATAGTGACTTTAGCTGGGCAGCTGTGCCAGGGCTGGACAGCCCTTTCCATGGAGAATTTTTCCCTGAAATCCAACCTAAACCTCCCCTGGAACAGCTTAAGGCTGTGTCCTCTTGTCCTATCACTAGTTACCTCCATTTTTGCTGTAATGAGCCTTTAAACTCTGTTTCCGAGCACTGGTGTCACACCCTCATACACCTTGGTTTTATGACCCTTACGGTGTGACCTCTGAACAGCAGCAGCTGTGGTGATGGGTCAGATCTCTGAGCCACTGCAGTGGGTACCGTGTTGCACTGGTAAAGACACAGTGATACTGCTTTGAAATGTAATGCCATAACTCAGAAATTGTGTTTATTCCTAAAATCACAAAATCTCAGACTGGTTTGGGTTGGAAGGACCTTAAAGCTCATCCCATCCCATCCCACACCTCCCACTAGCCCAGGTGGCTCCAGGCCCGTGGTTTCCAGGGGATATGTACAACGGAGAACCAAAATAGTTCTAGAACCAGTAGTTAGAAAACTTGCAGATAGGCCACATGGACCTTTTAGCATTGTGCCAGTTCCTTGGCTTGGTGCACTCCTGGGAGACCAGGAGCTGTTATCCCACACGTTGAAGCTGCTGAAGATAAGGGAGAGATTTTTCTGTCAAAAGTTTCCCTCACTATATAGTGGTGTCTTGTGTTTGTACTTGCTGAAGTGAAAGCAATGGTTTGGCTGCTTTCTGTTGAGGCTTCCAGAGGGAAAGAACTCTGGAGACACAGAGTGGGGTGGGAAATTTTGTTTTCTCTTTTAAATCCAAAACCTTCTTCAAGGAGATAGAAGGAACCAGGAGTGGCAGTGCAGCAGGTTGAGGGTGACAGTCTCATACAGTCCTTAATCCCAGATGGACCCACAGCCACAAGCTGCTGTGTCCTGCAGGGTGTTGTGTTCCCCGGGATCCGTTAGCCAGTAGAGCATGGAGAGGGCTGGGCTGAGTGCCTCCCACCCCAGCTCCAGGCGGGAGGGCTGGGATCAGCCAGCCTGGGCTGGGCAGTGGCTCTTGGCAGGGAGATCAAAGGCAGCAGTGGGAGGAAGAAGGAGTCTGTCCTGAGGGGCAGGAGGCAGTGCCTGGCACTGGGTGTGGGTGGGAGCGAGGGGACAGCGTCAGGGGAACAGCCTGGATGGTTCTGTGCCACTCTGGTGCTGTTGGCTTGTTTGGGCATCACCAGTGGGGACTGAGCCTGGTGCTGACAGGAATTCTTGTCTTGCAAAGGCATCACCAGGCACTGAGGGCACATTTTGACATCCATTTATTTTGCAAAGTTAGTGGTTTGTACCAGGTAGGAGAACTGAAGGAATTTAGGGACATGACTAGTGGTGGCCTTGGCAGTCCTAAGGGAATGGCTGGACTGGATGATGTCAGAGGGATTTTCCAACCTGGATGATTCTATGATTCTGTGACACTCGAATATAATTCTTTAATTGGAATAAACTCCCACTGGACTCCTGCGGGAAAACTGTTGATTCATTTTTATACCTCAATGTCTCCCTGTGATGGTCTTTTAGAAAATACACAGTAATTTGTGTGAGCAGATGTGAAAATCTGTGAGTGCTCTCAACGTTTTCTCAGCAGTGAATAAGGCTCATATGTGAAACAGCTGTAATTAGGGCTGTGGTGAAATGCAGGGAGGCCTGAAGCACTTGAGAGACTGAGCTGCTAACTCACACCACGTTCTGGAATCCTGACTCCTTTTCTTTGTACAGGCTCTAGCAGCAGAGGCTCCACTATGGAGAACACAGAGAGCACAGAGGAGGAGAAACCAACTGTCAGCAATGCTGACACAGACACGGATGCTGCGGCCGAGCCTGCTGCTGAGGAGCAGCACATGGACTTCAGCACCGAGATCATGAGTGTCACCGAGATGGAGCAGTCACCAGACAGCTCCCCTGGCCTCAATGAAGAGAGCACACAGGAGAGTGAAATTCCAGACATTGAGAGTTTACAGACCACAGATATTGAGGCTGGCTTCCCTCCAGATTTTGACAAGTTCTGGAAAGTAGTAGACGACAACCCCCAGGATTTCACAGGATGGGTATATCTACTGCAGTATGTAGAGCAGGAGGTTAGTAACTGCCCTCCCTTTCTCCTCAGCCTTCCAGAAATAAACAGAATCACACAGTATTCAGTGTGGGAAGGGACACATGATGATCATCCAGTCCAACTCTAGGCCTTGCTCAGGACACACCAACAATGCAACCTATGCCTGAGAGCTTGGCCAAACACTCCATGAGCTCTGTCAGGCTTGGGGCTGTGACCACTGCATTGGGGAGTTGTTCCAGTGCCCAGACACCCTCTGGGGGAAGAACCTTGTCCTGATATCCAACCTAAACCTCCATGAAACAGCTTCAGGCCATTCCCTGTGGTCCTGTCACTGGTCACAGAGAGAAGAGGTCAGTGTTTGCCCTCCACAAAGAAAGCCAAAGCAATTCATGGACATCCCAGTGGCAGATGCAGAACTGCATGTCAGGCTGTCATGGATGCTGTGTTAGAACAGTTTTCCTTGCCAGTGTTGTCACTCAGAGAATCCTAGCATGGTTTGGGTGGGCAGGGAACTTAAAGCCCATCTAGTGCCACCAGCTGCCATCGGCAGGCACAGCTCCCACATTCCAGCTTGCTCCATGCCAGTACAGATCCCAACCCAACCCAGCCCTTTTTGCCACAATAACTGTTTGTATAACAACGTGAAGCTGTTTTTGAGGCCAGCACTGATGGCTCCTGTTGTGTGTCTCCCCCAGAACCACTTGCCAGCAGCCAGGAAAGCCTTCGACAGGTTTTTCTCACACTACCCGTACTGCTATGGGTACTGGAAGAAGTACGCGGACCTGGAGAAACGCCACGACAACGTCAAGCAGTCTGACGAGGTACGTAGGGCCTGGCACGGCCACCACCTCCAGTCCCAGAGCCACTGCCAGTCCTTTGGCTGCCGCTGCCTGCCGATGGCCAGGTGTGTAGGGACTGTGTTTGTCACCTCTGTGGCATTTGGAGCTAATATTCTCTCTCTTTGTTGGCAGGTGCGTTAAACCTCTACAGTTTGTCAAGCTTTGCAGTGCAAGCCTCTGTATTACACTGCAGCTTAACAAGTAGGGCAGGGCTTTTCTCTCACTTCCATTTGTTACTCATTTTCAAAGCAATATAGTTGGTTTTGCTGGTCACAATTGCTCCATCTTATTGCATTTTTGGTCAGACGCTGTCAATGATGCTCTAATGGGTCTGTGCCCTATGGTCTGTACCCCAAAGCCTGCCCACACAACCTGGTCAGAATGCAGGGACCGCTGCGCTTTGAAGATCAAGACTCTGCACGTGGAGATCAGAACATTGCCATGTTCTATCCAACCTCCACCCAAATGGTAATGGTAGATTATTTAAACAAAATTCCAGTAATTAGTATTTCTAAGGTTCACCGGATGTAACACAGTGTTGCCTCTCCCAGGACACCACTAAGGGTTTGAAGTACAGTTCATGTTCTCTTCATAGGTGTATCGCCGAGGGCTTCAGGCAATTCCTCTTAGTGTTGATCTCTGGATACATTATATAAACTTCCTAAAGGAGACTTTGGACCCTGCTGATCCTGAGACTAACAGTACCATCAGGGGGTGAGTTGGAAGCAGAGTGAGATCCGCACAGCAGTGTGGTCAGATTCATGTGGGTAAGATAAGGGGCAAAGCAATAACAGCCTGGGGTTACTGTAAGGGCTTTTAAGAGGTGATGAAGCCAAATTCCATAAGGAGTAGACAATATAAGGTGGTACAAGGGACAAAAGTTGTGGCTTGAGAGCTTCAGACTAGATGTTAGGAAATAGTGCAGCACTGGGAATTGTAAGATTTTGTGGGTTTAATTCCTCAGAGGTATTCAGGGTATGGCCAGAATGTGGCTGGCAATGGACCTGGTTGGAGTAAGGGGTTGGACTAAAGTATGTTCAGAAGCCCTAATGATCTTGAGCTGAATGGAGTGCAGGACTGCTGCACAGCCTGTGGGTGTTAAACTGTTACAGCTACGGTCTTGGAGTCTGTACAAAACACAAGTGGTAAAGGTGGTGAATTTTCCTAATATCCTGCAAGAGGCTTTTGCTGCTGCCTTTGTTCTGTTGTGGTAGTGCTGGAGGGGAAAAGTGAGTGTGAGCTTTATGACTCTCCAGAGCCCTTGGTACAGATACCTAGAAAACACTTAGAACAATGTGAGTAATTAATAAAGTGTAGTTTCAAGTAAATGAGAATACTCAGAGTCTTTAACAGGAAGCAGGACTTGGCCTCCTTGTTCCGTCACTGCATCCAGAAAAGACTGTGCACTGGTTTCCTTTTCCAGAGCCTATGAACACGCAGTCCTGGCTGCTGGGACAGATTTCCGTTCTGACAGACTCTGGGAAATGTATATAAACTGGGAAAATGACCAGGGAAACCTAAGGGAAGTTACCTCCATCTATGACCGCATCCTAGGAATCCCCACGCAGCTCTACAGCCATCACTTCCAGAGGTAAAGGGACAACAAAGGGTTAATGCCATGGGTTTCCTAAGCTCATGCTGACTGACTTCTGAGAAGTGGGAATGTTCACTCACACAGGAACTTGGAACAGTTCCTCAGTTTGATGTAGTTATTTGTGGGCTCAGACAGGCTGATTGTTTTAAAGTAGGAATTTGGTTTGAGGTAGATTCAAAGATTCTGCTGTGGAACAAAGGAAGGTCTTGGAGTTGAGGAAGAAGAGAGGATATCTTTGAGAAACCAAAATGGGCAGTTTTGAGCTTTGATTCCTCATGCAATGCCCACATGTGGTGAAACACTAACTTGATTGACTAAAGAGAAATAGTGGTTAAGTTTTAGCTAGTGGAATTCTGCATGAGTAGGGAGAGGTGAGAGGGAACCAGCAACCTCAGTGAAATTCCACACAGTCTTCCCTGTAATTTATGCAGATCCCTTGGGAAATCAGGTATTTCCTCTACAACTGATCCTGTCCTTTGCCATCTGTTTTCCATGGCAAGGGTTCTGTGAGTCCCTCATGCTGCCATTTCTCTCTGGAACACGACACTTTGGAAGTGTGGTGAGTGGTGGCAGTTGCAGTTTGGGTGTGACTTGGCAGCAACTCTCAATGTGTCTCTAGAGTGATAAAGCAAAGCAGAACCCACTGGGACTTACCACTGTGCCCTACTTGGGCACAGTGTTACAACATGAAACATCAACTTTGTGTTGACTGGTTTCTGACTGGTTTTAGGTTTAAAGAACACATCCAGAACAACCTGCCCCGAGACTTCCTGACTACAGAGCAGTTTGTGCAGCTGCGCCGGGAGCTGGCGGCGGCCGCCAACGGCCACGGCGAGGACACCCAGGCTGGGGATGACCTGCCCTGTGGCACTGAGGACATCACTGACCCTGCCAAGGTACTCCCCACAGGATGCTCACTGCTCCTCCTGCCTCCCTCCAGGACTGAGATGTGTGTCTGCAGCCAGTTTGGTCTGCCTGTAGCTGGGCTGTGCCCAGAGAGCTCCTGAACATCACTGCCCTTGGCTGGTGTGGTAGCAGGACAGACCCTTCCAGTGCTTTTGTGGATATTAAAGGAATGGAGTTAGAAATTAAAAAAGTGATGTACAAACTTCAGGAACAGGTGTTAATTACTCCAGATGATCAGACTGCGTTCTGTGGTCTAAACAAGCTCATCAGCAGTGGTCTGGGCAGGTCCAGAGCTGTCACAGGCGTATGAGAGCCTGGAGCCACCCAAAGGAATTGCTAATGAGGAAAACAGACATATTGACATCAAGGTTGACTTGGATCCAAACTCATCTTTAGTCTCAAATCAGATTTAGCATGAGACAGAAAAGCAGTTGGGTTGTGTTGTGCTAAAGGCACTGCAAGGCAGTGTCCTTCCCTTCCCTGGCTGTTCAGGGCAGTCTGGGATGCACATCTGGGATGATTCATGCACATTGCTGTCATGCAGAGCAGTTACAGAGGGGAGAGATGCCACCTTACCTGTGTTACATTGTTACAAATTCTGTTTTAGCTAATCACTGAGATAGAGAACATGAGGCACAGAATCATTGAGATCCATCAGGAGATATTTAACCACAACGAGCACGAAGTCAGTAAGAGGTGGACGTTCGAGGAAGCGGTAAGTGGGGCTGAGGCAGCACCAGCACGAGGTTTGCACATACTGGGAGCCAGGAATTCTCTGGAACAGCTAGGCCTTCACCTAAACTGTTGGGGAGCTTTGAACAGAGATTGACTCTCACTTCTCTGCCGTTTTTCTTGTGAAAAGGCAACTGTCACCCGATGATTTAAAACCCCTAAGCACTATTTGGAGGTGGTGTGTGGTTTACTGAGCTAGTAAGTACTGTGAGTTAGTGCTGCCTCCTGCATCTGGGGTGTTACAAAGTCATAAGGGGATGAAAGTGATTCCAATTGCAAAGGTAAGCCCATCCCACAAGAAGATTCAGATTTGTGTGGTTTGTTATTTTAACATTGCACACTGAAGCCTGAAATGAGCTAACTCCTGTTTCCCAGCAGTTGCCATCACAACACGCACCTCCTATGAATAAGTGATTAATTAATCATTAAAAGTGATTAATTGAACTAACCATTTGATCACTGCAAATACACAACTTTTTCTCTGTCGAATTAAGTACAACTGCTCTGTTAGAATTAATAGATTACAACTGAAAAAACAGCCTGAGGTTTTCTTTCTCAGTCTTCATATTTTCCTTGCTGGCAGATATGGTTCTTGTTTTTAATTTGCTCTCTTTTTAAAGAGTACATTGTATTACACATTTGGACAGATTTTCAGAGACTCCTTAGTGGGTTAGGTGATGGCAGAACTGGCACATGGTTTATTGCACTTCATTGGATGAGACCAAATACCTTATCAGCCCCAGAAGCTCAAAAACACAGGAGGCAGGCAGTGGTCAGTCCCTTCTGGACCAGTTACCTGTGGCAGAAGGGAGCAGAGCAGGCAGAAAGTATCAGTAGACTCTTGGCTTGGGAAGCCTTAAGCTACAAATGTGTGGAACTTGGGAGAAGGCTAAAACTGTGGGCACAGGGCAGGAAAGGGGTGAGACACTGTGTGTCCTCTTGCCCCTGGCCACAAGCAGTGCTTTTGCTGCCCAGAGAGTATCTGCACTGTGGCACCAACATGCTGGATCTGTGAGGAGTTGGAATGTGTCTTTCTGTGGGACAGAGGTAAGAGGGTGGGCACAGGTGTCACCCAAGGGATGGGGACAGCTTACACCTGTTCTATGTAGCAGGACCAATGTGCCTGAGAGTTTAATAACATGACAAAAGAGTGTTGGGCTCCTTAGCAGAGGTTAGTGAGGAGCATGAAGGTGGCCTTGAAGAACTGGATATTTCTCCTTAATCATTGTAAGTTCTTCCTGCATTTGTATGGGTTTGGAGAGGGAATTGCAGTACAGGGCAGACATAGTCAGGTAAAATGGTAGATGAAGGAGAGCAAAAGCAAAGGATCTCTGTCAGGATGCCAGACAAAGCAATTTCAATTCAAACAGAGCAGTGTTTAAATTTCCTGTTCTGGGCTGTGTCCCACCAGCCCCTCTTGAGCCATCCATAACAACATGATACTGCTCAATTTGTGCTCTTGGCATAACCAGCTTGATGGGAATATGTAATAGGAAGTTCAGTTCAATGCTCTGTCTTTCCTTGCAATGATTCCCAACCCAGCTTTGAGTTTAATTTGTGGGCTCACAGCACTTTACTTGTCTGGATGGACATGGTCAATACTCAGTGTTGTTTTTAATGTCACTGCTACAGGTTTACAAGGGATCACCTGCACTGAGTTCCTTGTCAGGGTCTGTAAACACTTGCACTCAAAAAACTTTCCAGAAAACCAAGTTATAGCCTGGAATGTCACTGGTAGTATATCCCTTGGTCCATACTGGGGTAGCCCCAGCAGCCTATGAGTAGCTAATGAGGTGTCACTGCAGCCCTGCTGACTGACATGGTGTGAATTGAGTGCTGTGTGGCTGTTGATTGTGTTAATCACTTGGTGGTGTGTGTTAGTCACCAGTTGTCCTGTGACTCTTGCAGATCAAGAGGCCTTACTTTCATGTAAAACCTCTGGAGAAAATTCAGCTGAAAAACTGGAAAGAGTACTTAGAGTTTGAGATAGAGAATGGCACTCACGAGCGAGTCGTGGTCCTCTTTGAGAGATGTGTCATTTCATGTGCCCTCTATGAGGACTTCTGGATTAAGGTAAGGGAAGCAGTTGGCAGCTCTCTCCTGACTGCACACCTTGACCTGGTGACTAACCTTTGTACCTTGTGGAACGTTGTTCATCTATAACTATATCTGTTGCATTAGGAGATGGTCTGCTTGCAACCAGATTTGACTGCTGCATATGCCAACTGCGTTGCCTCTCTACGTCCTTCCTTACAGAAACTAGTCTAGTGGTTCCATAAAGGTGCTGAATGGGTTTAAACAAAAGAATTTTATCGTTCTGGCATGCTTTGAAAGGCAAATACAAGCTTTAAATGTGCCTGTCTCTGCTCTGTTTCCAACCCTAGTATGCCAAATACATGGAGAACCACAGCATCGAGGGTGTGAGGCATGTCTACAGCAGGGCCTGCACCATCCACCTGCCCAAGAAGCCCATGGTGCACATGCTGTGGGCAGCCTTCGAGGAGCAGCAGGGTAAGGGCAGCCTCACTGGGAGGGACTCTGGGCATGGGTACTGTTGGATCTTGTCTCTGACAGCATCTCCACTGGTGTTTCAGGCAACATTGAGGAGGCCAGGAGGATCCTGAAGACGTTTGAGGAGTGCATCCTCGGGCTGGCCATGATCCGCCTGCGCAGAGTGAGCCTGGAGCGCAGGCACGGCAACATGGAGGAGG
>NW_008678354.1:0-8973 GCF_000695815.1 Acanthisitta chloris | reverse complement strand
ATGCCAAGTCCATCAGTGAGGCCTCCTTCTATGCCATCAAGTTAGCCAGACATCTCTTCAAAGTGCAGAAAAACCTGCCCAAGGCAAGAAAAGTGCTGTCAGAAGCCATAGAACTCGACAAAGTATGTGTTCCTTATTGGCTCTCTTACCAAACCCCAAACCACCCTGGTGTTCTTCTCCCTTTCTGAACCAGTTTCAAGCCATGGCAGCAGTGATGACAGGAGTTGTAACTGTATGGAGTGTCCCATCACTGCATGGAGACAACAGTCCCTCTAAACTGATGTTGCCAAGTTCCCAGCTTGCACGTCTGGAGTTTGCATTCCTTTTCTCCCCATCAGAAGCACAAGGTGCTTCCTACCTTCATTGTCCTTTTTAGTCTTACATATTATTGGTGCATCCATGTCTCACAAGATTGGTGTGGGCACTACTTGTGTGTGGTTTGAATAAGTGCAGGAAGATGTAGCAGTGCAGATACTGCCAGCAAAGAGCAGCTCCTGGGTGGATAGTGCTGCTCACTGCTGGTCTATGTGAAACAAACCAGCCCAGGGTGGAGAAAAAATGTATTTCATAGAATTACAGAGTCTATTGGCTGTTCTAGTGCCAATTTGTGGTGTGAATGTTCTGGTGTGTGTCTGTAACACACATTAAACACCTGCTGGGACAGGGCTGCACCTTCTAACACATGTTTTGCACAGGAGAACACCAAACTGTACCTGAACCTGCTGGAGATGGAGTACAGTGGTGACCTCAAGCAGAACGAGGAGAACATCCTGAGCTGCTTTGACAAGGCTGTCCATGGAGCTTTGTCCATCAAAATGAGGATCACCTTCTCCCAGAGAAAAGTGGAATTCCTGGAAGATTTTGGGTCTGATGTAAACAAGTAAGATGTGGCCAGATTAGGGTCACTGAGAGAGTGCTAGTAGGAGCTGGGAAGGAGCGGGGTTAGTGCAGCTGGTCAGCTGTTTCCTTTGGGCCATCAGCTCCTTGCTAAGGAGCAGCTGCTTTTCTGATCCAACTTGCTGGGTTTGATTTGTAAACAGGAATGGATATGTCCATAGAAATAGATTTTAAACAGGAATAGGTTTTTAACTAGGGATAGATTTTTAAATAGAACTCTCCTTTCAGAAAATGATCCCTTTTTATCTGAAATGCCTAACACTTCCTGGAGCAAACCTTTGCTGCAGTTCCCTTTATTCAGCCCGGTGCAGTCAGGTGCTCCCCAAAGAGGATGTGACATACCACACAGGTGTCAGTTGAGACTCTGTACCTGGGAGCTGCTGCTTAAGCTTTCCAAACTGCAGTGATTGGATTTGTCTGTGTTCAGCACTGTAATGACTGTACAGAGATGTGGGAGGCACACTGAGAATGCAAGCTTTAAATTCAATACCACATAGACTTCTTTCCTCTTAATTCTCTGTTGTAATATTTAACTTCACAGCTAAATAACTGGAAGGACTAATCAGGAGTTAGTTTTTCTCCTTTGTATGTTTTTTAACATCTGTCCTTAAATCATGCTGCCTGTGGCTGGCAGCCAGGCCTGGCAGGTTTGGAATCTGAGACACCAAACACAATGAAGTTCACAGTTCCCAAGTAACACCAGAGCAGAGAATAAGTATTTTTCACCAAGAGCATAGTGACAGAAGCAGCAGGTGTTTTGTGAAATCTAAATGCAGCAGATGAAAGTGTATCTCAGTATTTGTGGGAGTTGCAGCACGGATTCTTTCGTGCTGCATTAAACACACTTGTTCTTCCCATGCTGACTGGGAAAAGGCTGTAGGTGCTACTGTGGGATTGTAATCATTTTCCAGTATTTAAACATTGATCCCTCAGTCTCAGTGCTGCAGCATCAGCTGAATCATAAATAGCTTCTAGAAAACTTCTTTATAAAGGAACATTATGAAAACTGCATCAAGTGTGAGGAAAATTGAGCAAGTTGGGAATTGGAGGTGGTGTGGAATCGAGCTGAAGCTTATTTGCTCTCCCATCTTGTGGAGGATCAGTCGTTAAAGTGTGTTCAGTTTCATTTGGGTTAGAATGTTGTGTTTTTACCATTCCAAGCAGACCATTGAAAGGGCTGCTCAGTGTTCAGGGTGTTTGCATCGGGGTGTTGAGCAAGGCTTGACTCCTGTTGTGTCCCTCAGGCTCCTGGATGCCTATGACGAGCACCAGGCGCTGCTGAAGGAGCAGGAGTCGCTGAAGCGCCGCGCGGAGAACGGGTAAGGGCTGTGGGCAGGGCTGGGGCACAGACAGAGCTGCAGCACAGACACAGCACATGGCAGGGTCTAAAGCTGTGAGTGAACATCCCCAGGGACTAGAGGTTCTTTAGTCTATGGGTGTATATACAGGTATTGTTCAGCTTTAAACCTGCTGATGCAAGAACAAAACCACTCCCTTGTAGTCAAAGTGTGCACTAACCAGAGCTGCTGCTTCCATGTTTGGGAACTTCTTTGGAAAAGCTCAGCAGTGCTAGGAAAATAACTCAGTCTTTAAGCACAAACATGGTTTTGCTGCCTCAGTTTGGGCACCAGCAGAATTTAACCCCACTGTGTTCTGGAGCACAGCACTACTGCCCTTCCCTAAGCCAAATTCTATTAACCACTCCTGGGCACCCAGTGGGAAAATACTATTTCACCTGAGCTCAGGTTTGTCACACAAAGCCATGGCCAGAGCTGAGCCCAAGATGCCAAGCAGAGCATCTGTTCCCACCCAGGTCGGAGGAGCCGGACGAGAAGAAGATGCTGAGCGATGACCCGAGCTTGGCGTCGGCACAGATGATGGACGGGGACATGCAGGTCAACCAGGCTGCATACAACTACAACGCCTGGTACCAGGTATGCTGTGCCACTGCCTGCAGCCATGGCTGTGCCCACTGGCAGGGAGAGCCTGGAGGGAAAGCTCAGCTCCTGCTTTATTGATCCCTCTCTGACCCATTACCCAAGTGTAAAGAGCATGTGTGCGGAGCAAGGAGCAGTGTGGTGGCTGTGCTCTCACACAGGGATGTGACTGGGTGAGGGAATAGAGCAGTGTGGTGGCTGTGCTCTCACACAGGGATGTGACTGGGTGAGGGAATAGAGCAGTGTGGTGGCTGTGCTCTCACACAGGGATGTGACTGGGTGAGGGAATAGAGCAGTGTGGTGGCTGTGCTCTCACACAGGGATGTGACTGGGTGAGGGAATAGATCAGGCAGGAAGGTGACTGGGTGAGAGCAAGGAGCAGTGTGGTGGCTGTGCTCTCACACAGGGATGTGACTGAGTGAGGGCAACAGACCTGCTGTGTGTGGAATGGTTTGCCCAGGAGTGGCCTTGTGCTGCCAATGAGCTTGGGTACTTCCAGTCTCCAGTCTGTAGTTCATGCAATGTCTTGGAATGGCTTCTGCATAGCACCTGCAAAATCAGCTTGTCCTTGGGGGCTGTTCCTCCATGACAGTTTATTTTGGATTTGAATAGAATCATTGAGGTTAAAAAGCCCTCTCAGACCACTGAGTCCAGCCATTCCCCAGCACTGCCAAGGCCACCACTAACCATGTCCACAAGTGCCACATCCACATGGCTGTTAAATCCATGAGTTTTGTGGAAGTGGTTTAATGAAAACTCTTGTTCAGACTCTGCAGCGCTCCCAGAGCCAGGATAGTGGGGATGCAGCTGGGCACAGCCTCTGGGTGACTTGTTGGGGATTGCCTGTATCCAGGCCAGGTGATATTCTCAAAGTCAGGCAGTGAGAGGAACCTCATCCAGCCCTAGGCCAGGAAAATTAATGCCCCAAGTTTTCACACATGGAGCCACAGGAATAGTAGACTTGGGTTAGGATGGATATCAGGACAAGGTTTTTTCCCCAGAGGTGTTTGGGCACTGGAACAGCTCCCCAGGGCAGTGGTCACAGCCCCAAGGCTGACAGAGCTCAAGGAGTGTTTGATCAATGCTGTCAGGCACAGGGTGCATTGTTGGGGTGTTGTGGAGTTGGACTGATGATCCCTGGGAGTCCCTTCCATACTTTGGTTGTATGAATGTTGGTGCAGATCCCTGTACAGTGGCTGACACAGTACCACCATCATTGCCTGCCTTTCAGTCTGCGCAGGGAAGCAGACAAGCACTTCTCAAGGGAATGGGGCACTTGTTCCTGCTGTCCCAGGGGTGTTGTGCTGCTAAGCACCCATGGGAGCTGTCAGGGATGGTCAGTGCTGCCTCAGGATTCGTGTGGGTGCCCTGACTGATATAACCCTCATGTGTTTGCTTGCAGTACAACTATCAGAATGCCTGGAATTATGGCCAGTATTACCACACTTGATCCAGAGTGGAGTTCCCTGTGCTGCAGCTTCAACAAAGATGGAATAAAACAAATATCTATTTTTCTAAGCTTGGGATGTGAAAGAACTGTTGTGCCACCTGCTTCTGGCCCTCTGCATGTGAAGGAGCTGCTGCTCCCAGGATATGTTTGACACAGGATGTGTGTGCTGGTAGCTGATCCATGGTCTCTTGTCCAATGCTCATCCACCATAACTGCGGTTTTGTAATTCCCTCATTAATTTATGGAGCTCCTGAAGGATATTGTCAGGCTCATGCTGATTCCATAGATGGAATGGGCACAGCTCTGGGGTTTGGCTTTGACCCTGCTCCCCAGCCCAGCTGTCACCACATGCTCTGTCACATGTTTTCCATGCCCACACTGCTCTGTGTTGGGATGGAAACTCCAGAGCTAGCAACCCTGGGAAGCTGTGCCCTGAGTTTTCCAGCCTGTGTGGGGTCAGACCCTGAGGTGCAAATCGACCCCGAGTTCTTTTTTAAGAAGCACAAAGTGTGTTTGGGATGATTTTTGTATTTGGAGTTTTTCATGTACACAGTGTGAGCAGAACTTTTTCATTTTGATCAAAGTGATCATTCCCACTTTTTTAATAAAAGCAAGGAATTCAGTACTCCTCTGACCTTTCTTGGATTGCCTCATTTGAGCTAAGAGGAACAACTCTAGAGCTCAGCACTGGTGGTGTTCAAGGGTTGTGGCACAGGGATGGATGCCCATGGAGCTCTGAGCAGGGGGTGGCATCAAATACCTTCAAAGAGAAAATGAGTGGGAATTCTATGGAATTCAGCTCCACAGGAGGCAGAGCTGGAAGGGAAAGGCCCTGTGGGAGCCCTGAGGTAGGTGGGGAGGTACCTGCTGCTCACTGTGGGTGTAATTTATAATTCCCTTCTGCCTGGGGCTCTGCAACCTCCCCCAGGCCCGGGAGGAGGCGTAAGCACAGACACAAAGGGACATCACTTGCATGTACAAACTGTGGTTTCTTTAGTGGTTGGGATGTCACTGTACAGCAGTTGGGGCAGGACAACACTGCATTCCATACAAGGCCACGGCTGGAACTGCATCCAGGAGTTACAGCAGCAGCTGCAGCCAGAAGCTTTCTCCAGTGTCAGTGGGTTCCAGCAGCAAAGGAAATTCTTCATTCAATATCCACGAGCTCCACTTCAAAGAACAGCTTTGCATTGGGTGGAATCCTGGTGGCACATGTTAAGGAAGCTTAAAAAGACCCCAGACACCCTGAGTTAGCATGTCCCTCCCAAGGCAGGGATCTGCCAGCTGCTCTGCTGCGTCACTGACCTGTTTGGACATCTTGGATCAACACAGAGCCACAGCTGCTGCCCAGCATGAGCTGTCAGGAGGGGCCAGCTCCGTGGATACTCCTCCATTAGCACACTCTGCCCCTTATTCCCACTCCTCTGAACAGGCAGCCCAGTCTCACCCGAGCTGCCCAAGCCTTGGCTCCAGTTCTGGGAGTCACTGGGGAAGGTTACACTGTCCTGCTGTGCCACAGAGGGACAACAGTGTCCAAGCAGTGCCTTGGATTACAGGACTTGGGCAGGAGAGAACCAGGATTTGTGTAAGGGAGAACCATCCCTTCCCCTTTGAGCACCGAGAAAAAGAAATGTAAGACACCGCAGGATCATCATCCTGTATTTCAGGTGTATCCCAGAACTAGTTCCAGCCTGGATCCAACTGTTCTCCTGGCAGTTGCTGCAGATAACTTCCCTCCTGCCTTCCTACTACAGTGGTTGAGTCTCCCCACTGGTGCTGCAGGAACAAGTGTCTGGAAGCAGCTGGAATAAAAATGCAGGTGGCAAACAGCAGCAAGTCAAAACAAAAGGACAATCCCACCCACCCCACAAGTGCCCTGAATTCTCTTACATTACCCTGAGCCTGCTGTAAGAGTGAACTGTCCTCCGTGATATCCCTGCCCATTAAAGCACTCTATCCCACCCAGCATTCCCAAGCTCCCTGAGGAGTCTGTGATGGAAGGATACTTGGCATCAGGCTGTCCCTTCTTGCCATAGGCCCACTCAGGTTCAATCTCCAGCTGAGCCTTCTCCCCTTTGCTCATGGTGAGCAGAGCTTCATCCCACTGCAACGACACACACCACAGCTCTCAGTGCAGCAGGACCTAACAACATTCCATAGCTCTTCCTCTTTGCTCCTGGAATAGCCACACCATTGCAGGTGTGCTGTGAGGCCCTTTCCCTTGTGGAACACTGCTGATGGGGTGATGTTCCCTGCTCCCGTGCTGTGATGGCACCAGTGCAGCAATGGTAACACCCTTGATTCCAAGGCAACATTCCCAGTTCCAGCAGGCCCTTCCCAGCAGCACACCACACAGTGCCAAGGGTACACTGTGAAGCACAGTCTCTCCCTGCCATTCTGTAGGATCACAGAATCCCAGACTGGTTTGGGTTGGAACGACCTTAAAGCCCACCCAGTCCCACCCCCTGCCCTGGGCAGGGACACCTTCCACCAGCCCAGGTTGCTCCAAGCCCCATCCAGCCTGGCCTGGAACACAACTTGCATGAGACTGACCTGGGCAAGAGGCTGTGCTTATCCCAGGGAACAGAGTGTTTTCCATGCACCACCGAAGGAGGTGAATGACACTGACAATAAATACTACATGCTGCCCATGTAAACTCTTGCCATTTGCCTTTTCATCCACCAGAAACACAAGAGCAGCTCAGAACTTGCACCTGGTGATAAATACACAGAGTGGAACTGTTCAGGGACTGAGAAAGTCAGTGGTTTACTTACCCCTCGGATCACTTTTCCTACCCCAACTTTGAAACTCAAGGGCTTGGCTGCTTTTTTCTTCTTGGAACCTGAGAGAGAGTTTGTGTTGATTTGCTTTAGCACCACACCAGCACACCCCACACTTCTGCCTGAAACTGCCAGCACAATCACCTTTTACAGAACTATCTTTCTTAGCCTTCGTTCTTTTAGCCACTCTAGGATTTTAATGGGGAAACATAGTGCTGTGCACTAAAACATAACCAAATGTTCAAGCTGCACCAGGAGCTGATAAGCATCTTCAAACCCCAAAGACTCATTTCTGATGGCTAAAGCTGACAGTACAGGCCATAAAGGAAGCAAAAATAGTCCCTAGGGAACACACACCTCACACAAGTCCTGTGAGATGCAGGCTGTAACCCAGTGACTCTGGAATGCTCTTCTGA
This sequence comes from Acanthisitta chloris, assembly GCF_000695815.1. Lineage (NCBI taxonomy): Eukaryota > Metazoa > Chordata > Aves > Passeriformes > Acanthisittidae > Acanthisitta > Acanthisitta chloris. The sequence goes on along the minus strand of NW_008678354.1, from coordinate 1,492 downwards.
GTGTGGGACACTGCTGGAAAAGTCCTTCCAGTGTGGCACAATCTCACACCAAACCCTCTGCTCTGTCACACAAACCCCAAGCAGAGTCCCTGCAGGAATGTTGCACACCAGAGAACTCAGATGCCTCTCATTCCAGTGCCTCCATGTTTATGGATGTATAACAGAATCACACCAAGATGTGTTTATTCAAAGACACTCAGAGCACTGCAATAAGTTTCTGCAGGAAGGGGAAGCTCCCAGAGCAGGAACCATCCTGCCTCCCTCCAGAGATGTTTCAGCATGGATTAAGTCCCTGCATTTCACATTCCCAGGCCTGGAGGGAATGGCAAGTGTGAGGGCTGGCAGGATGCAGCAGTGTCACTTGACACCAGCCAGTCCTAAAATACTGTCCTGCATTACCTCATGGAAAATCAGGATGCAGGAGCAGCAAAACAACACACTAGCAAAACAGTTAGTCAGGAATCCCTCCAGGGACACCTTCCAGAGGCAAACCCCTGCGTAAATCTGCCTAGAGTTTAACTATATACCCATATCTACCTGTATCCACATATCTATAACCTTACTTGATTGAATATTGGTATCAAAGACTGTTCCATCCTGCAGCTTTCCCGTGTACCAGCAATGCACAGTGTCTCCTTTCTTGGGGAAGTTGGTTTTATCTCCCTTCTTTAAGATGGATTTTGTGTACTTTGGTGGCCCCTGCGGGTATAAAAAGAGAGTTATGACTGGTGGGATAAATAGTCTCAGACCAACCAAGATGGAACAAGCACTCAGTTCAAGGCAGCAAGACAGACACAGTGTTAGTGATGCTGTGTCATGTGTTACTGCAGGGCTGGAGTATTTGGGAGAAATGCAGCAGATTAAGGTCAAGGCATGGTACAAATACCTGACCTCTTGCTGGAACCTGGTTTTTGGAGACCTGGAATCATGGAATGTCCTGAGCTGGAGACTCACAAGGATTAGAGTCCAATTCCTGCCCTGCACAGACACCCTAGCAACCCACCCTGTGCCTGAGAGTACTAGTCAAACACTCCTTGAGCTCTGTCAGGCTTGGGGCTGTGCCCACTGCCCTGGGGAGCTATTCAGTGCCCAAACACCCTCTGGGGGAAGAACCTTTGCCTAACATCCAACCTACTCCTCCCCTGGCACAGAGGACCCAGTTAATTTGCTTTTCCACACAAACAACACATGGTGGGGTGTCACAAACCTCCTCCACAGCCTCCTCAGGTTTCACTGCCTTCCCCTTGTTCTCCTCAGCCTTTGCTGGCTTCGCCTTCTCCACAGCCTTCTCCACACCATCCGTGCCCTTGAACCGCTGTGGGAGGCAGAGACACATCCATCAGCCCCCAGCCCTGCACCCCCAGCCCCATGCCACCCGCAGGCCTCACCTGTGTGTGGAAGAGCTGTGTGTAAGCTGCAATCAGCTGCTCCTTGTTCGCTGTCTTGGCCACGTTCTTCACCTGCCCCAGCAGCTTGTGCTCTGCCAGGAACT
>NW_008678353.1:5692-7174 GCF_000695815.1 Acanthisitta chloris | reverse complement strand
AAGGCGGAGAAAAGGAGGAAAAGACGATGCTGATGAAGAAGATATAATAACCAAACTCCCTGTGTTTCCCCTGAGCCCAACAGCCTTTCCCATCCTCACCAGCCCAGGAAAGCACTGGGAAAAGAGGTGTTTAACATCCTCGGCCCAAATATATCCCAGAGCAAAGGTTCCCTCTGCCCCAAACCAGCCTGGAAAGGCATGGACCTTTGGTGCTGTGCCACGTGTGCTGTCTGCAAAGGGTTGATAAAACCTCCTTGTGTTTTTGTCACCTTGGGAAATGGATGTTCTGGGTGTGGGAACAGTCTCCTATGTTGTGTCCTCTTGGTGCCCAAGTCTGGGGTCATGGTCTGTGCAGTTTGGTGTTGTTGGGTCTGGAAGCCACAGATTCTCACCCTGGTTTTTTTGCCTTTCAGGCTGAAGCTGGGAGAAAGGAGGTGAAGAGAGAGGAAGGGAGCAGAGGAAGGTATGGTCTGAACATATTTGGGGAGTTTTATTTATCTCTGTTGTTCCTGGAATGCATATCCATGATTTAGGGGGTTGCTGAGCCTCTCTCCAGCTCAGCTCCATGGAGAAACCTGCCGGGAGGGAGCTCCACAGCCACATCCTGCTGCTCCTTCCAGCTCTGTGTGCTCTGTGCCTGCAGGACACACCATGCAGAGCCCAAATGGTTGTGATTTCCTTCAAAAACCATGGAGGAACAGGGTGAAATCCTGTGTTCTGGGGAATTTTACTCCTTTGGCCAGGATTTCCCCCCAGGTCCTGGCAGCTGTGTTGGGTAAGACAATCTGGGTGTGTTTAACCAGTGCTGCTTTATTCCCTCCTGCAGCTCTTCCCTCTGTCCCAGCCCCTGAATCTGTTGTTTCTATGTCCAAATAAACTGAAAGCTCCTTGTTTACCTGCTTAACCTTCTCTGGCTGTGGCACAGGTCCCTGAGGTGCTCACAGGTGTGTTCAGTTCAGGACTCAAAATGGGTTTGGTTTGTGCCATTTATAATTGTTTTTATGGACATTGCTTGTAGTAAACTTCCTGTTTGTGCAGAAACTGTTGGTTTTAGCTCTGATTCTGATTTGTTTTATAACTGGATAGAGCATGATAAGAGTTTTTATGTTAACAATTATGACTTCAATCACTTTCTGTTACTCAAATCCCTATTTCTGCATAAGTTTTGTTATTAAAAAACCCCAAAACTGTGTAATAATGGTCCTAAACTTCCATTTCAAGCAATGCCACTGTGCTATATATATATATATATATACACTGCTCTATATTTCCAGATCCTGTTCCTTGCAGGAGTCACCTTGTTGTTCCTTATTCAATCTGTTTTGGAAGCATTTAGTTCCTAAACCTTCTCTTGCTCACAGGTGTGAAGCCACACAGGGAACCTCTCTGATTCCAGACAGGTGGGATTTAATTAGTGCTGGTAATTACTAATTAACCACAACAAGGGACCTCCATGAATCCCAGCATCCTGCTGAGGCTGCT
>NW_008678353.1:0-5661 GCF_000695815.1 Acanthisitta chloris | reverse complement strand
TACAAATACTCCACTCCACACATTGTCTTCTCCTCATAAGCCTTTGGGACTCCAATTTTTAGTTGCATTTCATAAGAAGGAGAAAACATCTTAATTATTATATATCTGAAGACTTTTCCATGTATTTCTAGGGAGGGAATAGCAAAGTTTGGGGAGCAGAAGGGGCTGAAAAGCCTTTAGAATGCTTCTGGAAGCAGTCCCGTCCAAGCTGGGAATTCATCTACTCGCTGCTGTGCTCACCTGACTGCTCTGCATTTTGTAGGGATTTGTTTTCCTCAGCTAAAACACCTGGAAATTTCTCGCCCGGGCTGGGAATCTTGTGCCATCCCACTTCTCATCTCACTCCTCAGCTGCCAGGCAGGTGGCACAGCCTCTGTGCTGGAATTCTGGGACAGGTGGTGTTGGCTTGCACCAGCTCCTGTGCTGGCTCACTCCTTCCCAACGCCTGACCATTCCTAGTGCTGCTCCAAGCAGCTTCCCAGGGCTCATTCATCTCTCCCTGCCCATCCCTCTCTTCAGAGCTCACCTGCTGCAGCTTCTCAGCCTGGTTTGAGCCCACAGGTGGATTTTGGGGACCTGTGGAGGGCACAGGGTGGATGTTGGACACAAAGCCCTGAGAATTTAGAGCCTGACACCACCTTGGTGTCCTTCTGACACAACTTGGGGTTGTGAGGAGGCTAATCCAGATGTGCCTGGAGCTCTGGGGGAGTGCGTGGTCCTTGTTCTCTCCATCCCCTGCCCAAAATGCCTCAGCAGAGGCTGTGGGTGCTGGAGTTCGGCCTAGTTAAACTCCAGCCTGGGCTCTGAGCTGCACTTTGGGCTCTGCCTCACCCAGGTCATGTCCTGTTCCTCAGACAGGTAAGACCAGTAAATCCCAGTGCTCAGAGAGGAGAGAAAATGAACACAGACACCAGCAATGCTTAACTGATGTCTCGACACCTTGGTGTGGTGCCTGAGTGACCCGAAGCCATGGTATGGATGAGCCTGAGGGCCCCAAATCCTGCTGCCACTGTCCCTCTGAGGACAGCCAGTGCTATTCCAGCTGTGCCAGCATCCAGTTGGTGCTGTGAAAGGTTTTGGAGCAGAACTTGCATCCCTTCTCCTCTCTCCTGTGGCATTTTTGATCCCCTCAGATCTGAAGGGAGCCTTGGAGCTGGTTGGACTTGACGATCTTAGAGATCTTTTCCAACCCCAATGGTTCTCTGGTGTTTGCCCTGCTGGGTGGCACCAGTATTAACTGGATTGAGCTGTTTCCATCTCTCTGTTGCTCCATGTTTGTGTCTTGACATCTTTAACCCTCACCTTGGCCTCTTCAAGGCTAAACACTTCCCTCAGCGCCGTGTCCAATCTATCCAGCCCCATTCCCTGCTGGCATCATGCTGGGGGGTCTGGCTGGAACGGGAGGTGCTGGGGGGCTCCTTTTGGAGGGAACATCTCTAATTTCAGAGTCTCCCAAGGTCATCCTGAGGGATTCTTCCCTTCAGAGAGGCATAACACCTGTCCTGGCTCTGGAGTGCTCCATCCTCTGTGTTGGCTTCCTGGGGTTTATCCCAGGAGCCTGCAGTGGGGTCCTCCAGGGAAAGCAGAGCCTGATCCCAGAGGGATCCCCCAGAGGGATTCTTCAGGGCAAGAAGAACCTCTGTGCCTCCTGTGTGAGGACAATGTGGTCTAAAACCAAAGCTAGCCTTCCCTCCCCCCAAAACTGAGCCACAACCCATCACTGCTCCTCCTGGGAGAGCTTTTGGGATGGAGCTGCAGCCTCTGCTGTCTGCAGGCAGAGCCAAACTCAAAGGGATACTGAAGCTTTGTTTTTGTCGGATATTCACTTTCCCTCTCTGGGATGTAGATTGCAGGAGCACTGAGGCCCCAGGGCACACCTGTACAAGGTCTGAGTGCAGGTGTGGGAGGTGCTGAGGTGAATTAATCAGCAATGTAACACTAATTACCTCACTATTTGTCACCCTTTAAGGCTGATTGCCAAATGCTGAGCACTAAATGCACCAGGAAACCCCAACCAGAGGTGTCAAGAGGTGTCTGGTAACTGTAGAATGCTCAACATGGTTTGATTTCTTGTGTTTCTTTTAAATGCATTTAGCTCTGGCTTGAAAAAATATCCAGAGGGATCAGGAGTGGTGCAAAGAGCAGCTGCTAATCCGCCAGTAGAGCCCCGGGGGGCAAGGAAAGAACCTGTTCCCACCTCAAATGCCAAGGAGGAGATGGCAGCAGGACAGCTGGAGCCCTTGGAGTCTCACCTGGAGGGAGCAGTGATGGAGCACATGGGTGCTGGGGCTGGTGTCACTGTGGCTCCTGCCACACCTGCTGCTCCCAAATCCCCTGAAGAGAGGTTGGAAGAGAAGCTGCCACCACATTCCAGCAAGGAGAAGGAAGAAGCTGTTGAATCTCATCCTCAAGCAGAGATTGAAGTTGGATCAGTGTCGAAGAAGGAGATCAAAGAGAAGGGTGAAGAATCGTCTCCTGCCATGGGATCATCGAACAGGAACGAGACTGAGAGTGATCCAGCAGATTGTGGGGTGATCTCAGCAGCCATGGCGTCCACAGGGGCCATCCCTGAAGTGGTGCCCTTCTTGTCTGATGAGGCTTCCATGGACAAGGTGTCACCTGCTGTCGCACAACCGCCCAACCAGCTGGAAGCTTCAGGAGGAAATCCCTGTGGTGATGCCACGAAAACCAACCCTGAAACATCTGTGGCTGCAACAGCACAGAAGAAACCTGTCCCTAAAACTGGGGAGGCCCCGGGGAAGAGACTGGATGTGGCCAGAGCAAAGAGAGACACGAGAGCAGAGGAGTGTTTGCTTAAAGCTGGACACACCGTGGAGGAGAACTCTGGAAAGCTTCTGGTCAAGGCTGGGACGGAGTCAGAGAAGCCACTTGGAAAAGCAGCAGCCAAGGTTGGTACTGCCATGGAGAACTCTGTGAGTGCTGTGGGAGAGAGCCACAAGGGAATTTTGATCAAAAGCCTCCAAAATAAAGGGACAGGAGCAGCAAGAGCCGATGAAATGCACACGGCAGCTCCATCAAGTTCCTCTTCATCCATCAAGGAATCTGCTGTGGGGAACACCCTTTGGAAGCTGGATGTCTCCAAGCCCAGGGCTCCAGTGAAGAGCAATGACCCTGTGAAGAGCAATGATCCTTCCCTGCACAAACTGGGGGAGCAGAATCCTCCCCCAAATCCTGATCCCCGAGGCCAACCAGCGATGGAGAAGAAGATCCCACCTGGAGCTGGAAGCAACCAATGCAGGGGGAACAGAAGCTCTGGAGTGGATGGAAAGGGAGGCGCTGGGAGGAACTCATCTCAGCAAGACAAGGACTCTAGGGCTAGTTCAAAACTGTGCCAAGAGGGGGAGAGTAGAGCATCCAGCACGAGGACAGATCCTGGCAGCAATAAGGTGAGGAGGCAGGAACGCCGGTTCCCGGTGCCGGGCACTAACTCCGTGCTTCTCCCAGGCTGCCACGCTGGGATTATGTCCCCCCTTCCCTTTATCCATAAACCACTGGGCCACCAGACAAGCTGGTGGACAACCAGTTGCTTTAGCTGCTGTGTGTGCAACGCAAGGGTGTAACTGGTTGGAAAATCCTCCTTGGGAAAGGAGCAGAAAGGTTTTATTTGGAAGAGAGTGTTGATGTGTCATTACTCTGTGTCCTTGGAGTGGGAAGGAGGAAGCTGTGTGTCCTCTGCCGAGCTGGAATTTGCTCTGTCAAGTCCTGCACAGGCACTGGGTGCCAGCAAGAGGCACCCGTGGGCTGGTAGCAGGTCCCACATGGTGCCACGTGGGGCAGGAGCAGCCCTGGGGACACCTCGGGATGCTCATGAGGCCAAAACTAGCTGCACTGGTGTTGGTTTGGTCTCTTGTGGACTGATTTCATTGGAGTTTCTGTCTCCTTTTGCAGGGACCTATGGGTGCTAAAGCTTGGAAAAGTGCTGCTGGAAGCAGTGGGAAACAGAAGGAGGTAAGGATGGAACTGCCATGGGATTAATGGGACAGAGTCTATTGAAAAGTGGGGTTTGATGTCCAAGGACAGGTTGGACAAGGTTGGGAGCTAGCTGGACTAGTGGGTGAGACTGGGTGGGCTTTAAGGTCCCTTCCAACCCAAACCATTCCATGGTTCTGGAGCCCCTCTGCCATGGAGCCAGGCTGGGATTGCTGGGGGTGTCCATCCTGGAGAAGAGAAGCTGCAGGGAGACCTTAGAGCCCCTTCCAGTGCCTAAAGTGCTCCAATAGAGCTGGAGAGGGACTTGGCACAAGGCATGGAGTGATGGGACAAGAGGGAATGGCTCCTCACTGGAAAAGTGGAGATTTGGATAGATAGTTCCAACCCAACCCAACCCATTCCATGATTCCATGGCACCACCCCTGGGTGCTGCCTGCTCTCAGGACTGCTTCCCTACCTCCCACAGAATCGAATTCACGACATTCCTGCCCTTCTTCCATTCAGGTGGATGCTGTGGGCTCTGAGATGTGGTGGAATTGGTTTGGGATTTTCCCAGATGATCAGTTTCCCCTTGGATCTCTCAGTCCAACCCAACCCATTCCATGATTCCATGGCACCACCCCTGGGTGCTGCCTGCTCTCAGGACTGCTTCCCTACCTCCCACAGAATCGAATTCACGACATTCCTGCCCTTCTTCCATTCAGGTGGATGCTGTGGGCTCTGAGATGTGGTGGAATTGGTTTGGGATTTTCCCAGATGATCAGTTTCCCCTTGGATCTCTCAGTCAGTAATGCTGATTTCCCTCAGTGCCTGTCACTGTGTTCATGGATCCAAGACCATCAGAAAAGCCCCAGCTAGGCTCAGATCCCACAAAATCCATCCCTGGGAAGCTTCAGTCTTAAAGCATCACCCAAACATTCCCCAAATTCCTGTTTCCCATGATTCTATAGGTTTTTTTAAAAGGAAAAGGCACAAAACCTTTGGATTTCAGGTAATTTTGCTGCTGGAGGTCTGGATTTAGTGTTTCTCACTCTTAACAGAGCCAAGTGCAACTCACCTTGGCCTTCAGGTTGTGCTTGGGAAGAGCTTTCACTCCTCCAGAGCCTGAGGGTAGGATGGAATACTTGGGGAGAAAAATGAATAAAAATTGGGAATTGTTGACTGAAGCAATGCAGTGCAGGATTTGGGCTGGGGAGGACACTTGGCTGCAGACAGAACTGACAGAGGTCTCGCAAACGCCTTTGGCTTCCTCTGTTCAGCCTGTTAATCATTCAGCACAAATGCTCATAGGGGAAACTTTTCCACATGGGACTCAAGGTCTCAACATTCTGCTCTCAAATTAAGCTTTCCTTCACCCCCTTTTCCATTTTTTCCCCCTTCTCTTGTCTCCCCCTTTCTTGTCTCTCTTCCCCCTTTCTTTTCTTCCCCCCCTTCTTGTCTCTCTTACCCCCTTTCTTGTCTCTCTCACCTTTCTTGTCTCTCTTCCCCCTTTTCTTTTCCCCCCTTTTTTGTCTCTCTACCCCCCTTTCCTCTCTCCCTTTTCCCCGGCCTGTGCCCATTCCTCCCCATCCCGTTGCCGCAGCTGATGCTGTCACAGTGTGAACTGAAATCCTTCCGTTCCCAGGAAGAAGAGCTGTTCCCGTTCAACCTGGAGGAGTTCGTGACGGTGGATGAGGTGGTGGAGGACACGGACGCGGCAGGCAGGGCTCG
>NW_008678352.1:24341-31917 GCF_000695815.1 Acanthisitta chloris | reverse complement strand
AGCTCTGGGCTCTCTGCTCTGGGCTCTCAGCTCTCAGCTCTGGGCTCTCGGCTCTCGGCTCTGGGCTCTCGGCTCTGGGCTCTGTGCTCTGGGCTCTCTGCTCTCAGCTCTGGGCTCTCTGCTCTCAGCTCTGGGCTCTGGCTCTCTGCTCTCTGCTCTCTGCTCGGGGTGCGCAGGGCCGGCTCGCGCCGTGGGGAGGCTCCTCACGGGGTCTCGGAGCACATTTTCCAGCCGCCCTTGCCCTCCCGCACTCCTCACCGTTTGCGGTGTCCGGCCCCGCACCCGGAGCGCTGCGGGTGAGGGCTGAGCTCGCCCTGTGCCCCTGCCGTGTCAGGGACCTTGCTGGGTCACCTGAAGGCACAGTCCGTGCTGAAACCCGGACACACTCCTAGTTCGACTGCTCAGGAATTACATGAGGAGGAACATAGTTTTGGATGACATTCTTACAAGAGAAAGTTTTATGTATCATCTAGAAATATTTCAGCTGGCTTTCCTGAGCTTTAATCACTCGTTTCTGCTCCACATCAAATACTACAGGGTTTGGAGTGGATGGGTATGGAGGTGTGCTATTTTTTAACCATGATGTCTGTTATTTCAGACAAAAAGCAGACAAATTATGATTTTAAGTCTCGTAAAAGGACACATTTGAATTTTGTGGTTAAGCTTACCCAAAGTTTATATTTAAAAGGCACAATTTTATCAATGATTGATAAAAGAGCAGTGCACCAGATGTATTTAATCAGCCCCTCTGTCTCTGAAAGCATGTGTGTACTTACGACTCCCTTTCCAGGGTGAAATCCTGGCCACACAGAAATGAACCGCAAAACTTCCATCGGCTTCACAGGGGCCAGGATTTCTCCCTGTGTATTGTTAAGAACTCTCCATTGATGGAGATCCTGCCAAGGGTTCGTATTCTCCAGACACATCAGCCGGGGGGTCCTGGGAGAGGTGCACAGCTTTATACATGAAACTGGCATTTCCCCCCGTTTGCCTGTGTTCCCTCTGAATACATCAGCATTTGAGCAGAAATGACAAGCAAACTGAATCTGAGGGGAACTTCATTAACCAGGATCTCCTGGGACATTAAGTTCAGTCTTGTCTAATCCAGACAGCCATGTCTGTAATATCTTTATTTAACTTACTGAGTTCCATCTCAAACCAACTGGATTTCCTGTTCCTCCCATTGGAAGGCTCTGAGCCTTTTTCTTTTGGTATCTAGGAACCTCTGTCTTGTTTCTAGCTGCATGGATGCAAAGACAATTTTACACATACAAATAAGCCTTTGGCTGAAGAAGATGTCCTTTCTTTTGGCAATTAACCCTCTAATGCCCTAAGAGGGAGAAATGAGAGTCTCTCAGGCTTATTTTCAATACCTTTTCAGACGTGGCCTTACCAATATTCTGCATGGAAGTGCAAGTGTTTTCCTGTCCTACCAGAAATACCAACATTTCATAACTATCCTCTGGTTGTTCAGAATGTCTCAATTTTTCTCCAGTATCAGCTTCATTTTTCACTTTATATCAGAAATGCTTGCTGTTAGCACAACCTAAATTTCACCTCATTCCTATGCATCAATTCCTCTCTAGCCCTTCAATGTAGTACTTGGTCTTCCTATGTTGATAATCTCCCTCCCATGCTTACATCATCCACAGTTCCACTAGTGCATTCTTACTTTTCCATGCCAACTTTTTTACTGAAAGTATGACATAAAATAATTACCAGTGCTGATTTTTGAGGAACTGATCTGAAGTACACACAAACAAGCACTGAAGCTGGGCTTAGAATTCATGTTTCTGTACAAATAAATGCCCTAACAATAGGCTAGAAAGTCACACACCCTCCCAGACCCTGTGCAACTGCAAGTTCTTCTTATGAAGCATAAAAGCTGCAATGAAAAGTGATGGGAATGACATCTCAAGAAGTCAGTGGGCTCTCCCCTAAAGAGTGAGTTTGTAGCACTCAAGCACTGTAGGATCACATACAACTGGAGCACCACTCCTCTGGCCTCCTAAGAAAGGGATGACTGACTACCTCTGCCTTTTAAGGTCCTGTTGTGTTCTGAGCATGGCTCTCCAAGGATGTAAGGAAAGAAGGACCAGACATACCCGAAGCAGCACGTCTGGCACCTGTAGAAATTCAGTGCAAACAGCTGAGAAAACTTGAAGGCTGAGCAGCAGCTGCAGTGAAGGGTTACAGGTTCACAATTTTGGACTGCCATGCTTCAATGATACATAGCTACCCTTTAGGACCTGCCCTAAATGACAAAATCTCCTCCCTGGTGCCTTAACACAGCTGCTTCGAAGGAGGTGCAGCCCCAAAGCTGTGAGGACAAGCAAGAAGCCTGTGTGATTCTGGAACTCGTGGAGCCTACTGAGAGAGCAGACACTCACTCCTAAATTGAGCAATGCTGTTGCTCTGCTGACTAAAACACACTTGCAAAACTTCATGGCTTCCTTTGAGTTTCTAACAGTCTCCTGGGCCTTAACAGCACAGCAAACAGTGACTCATTAATCTGGCAAAGTACAACCATTGTGGGCTCCCTATTCAGTTAGCTTTTCTTGCTGTTTTCCTAACCTTCCACTGAATTTTCCTTTATTTCATCCCTAAACCCACACAGGGACAGAACAGGCCAGTTTGTTGCATTTACTGAAACTTTCAGAAACCACTCATTCATCATGTTTAATATGTTGCAAATTGTCCTTACCATGTCATGCAGTGTTTTGGATGAGGAATGGGGTCCGAAAGGAGTCTGAGGCAATTAAACCAGAGAACCAAATCATTTCACATGAAACACTGTTGCTCTGCTCTGATTAACACTGTTCACAGCACAGGAGTGCTCAGCCTGGTTGCTTGATAGCTATGCAGACCACCCACCCCACGGGTAATCAGCCTCATGAAATGGATGTGCTAGTAAGGACTGTGAGAAACCTCTTTGGTGACTAGGAATATGGAAAGGAATTTTCTTTGAACTCTGTTAGATCCTACCAGAACTTCGGTCAACATCAGTTATCCTGCTGTGCATGTGAACTTTGTTATTGCCCTCCTCAGCTTTCACTTAATCTTCCTGCAGTGCTGACGAAGACAGGACATCTGGAATTGAAAACAATTATTCTTATCTCCTACTGCTTTCATAATTACGCAAAGTTCCCATTTGAAGAGCTGCATTCCTCATGTGGACATGTGCTATTAATTAGCAGAGGGATGCGCCACACCACCAGAAGCCAAATCCTCAGTCTTGCACAAGCTGGTTACAGAACATCTGAACCTTTAGGCACTGTCACAGCTTTCTGGCTGAGCTAGGAGGAAGCTTGGGAACAAACTCCAGGCACTGTAATTGCATCATAACCAGGATTTTTGTTAGAGACTATTGCAGTAGGACCAGCAGATTCAGCTGAGAGTTAAGTCAGGGTGGGAGTGATCTCTTCCCATGGCTTTACAGAGGGCTTTTCTTGGGTTTGCACCTGCGCTGAGTGCCCCAAAGAATTTACAGAGCACAAAGACATGAAGAGAAATGCAGACAAAGAGCTGAAAAAGTGACTTGTCCAAGCTAGTGGATGGTGTCAAGAGATATTTTCTATTTTGCTGCCCAGCTCTGCTAGTAGATAAGGCATAAAGAGCACACACTGTTCCCTCTGCAAACGATCAGTCTAATGAACATGGAATATTTTAGCCAGTTGTTATTGACTCTCCAGCAGTAGAAACAAAATGATGAGCTTTAAGCTAACCTACGCAGGCCATTGGCTGAATCCCTTCCTTTAAAACAAGCTTCTCCATAGGTTCAAGACAGCTTGGGAAAAACTGAGAGGGGAAAGACCATGTGAGGGGCAATCACTCCTTGCAGTGGCGCTCAGTGGCTGTTGATGCACAGACATACAGGCCTGTGGCCAGAAGGCTTTAGATTAGCTTTGCTGTGTCCTGCATAACACAAAGCATTCAATTTTACATTCAGTCCAAGATCTGTACTATGAAACCAAAATTCTCAGTTCATCTGAAGTATATTCTTCAGGAAGTCATCCAGTCAAGAGATGGAGAATTTTTCTTGCCAATTCTTTCAAATGTTACTATCCCCACTGTTAAAAAAACTATGGTTTATTTATATTTTCTAGTTTCTTTATGTTAATTTTAAATCTTGGGCTTTTACTCTGTCTGATGAGTCTTTCTTTGTCCTCCTCCACTACAATCCCTGGGACTAAATTTATACACAATAACTATCTAAAATACTGCATAGTGGTAAAATACACAGATTTTCTCCTACATAACTGTAGGAGACTTCACATTCCTTCACAAGGAGCTTAACTTCCACATGACTTCTGTGAAATTAACAGTAAGTCAGGTGTCTGACCTAAAGGAGACTGAAGAAAGAAGCAAACACAGTTATTGCAGTAAGATCAGCTCTCACTGTTCCCACAAAAGAGTTTTTCATATAGATCATCTGATTTAGCATCACATGCTAAATTAAATGTTTAGAAATATTTCTACATCCATGTAAACAAGTTAGGAAAGTAAAGGGTGTTGGTAGTGACAACTATTTTCCAAATCAAGATCTAAATAGCCTTGCTTATCTTTTGAATGAGTTGGTTTAGGTCATGCGGGTAATGGTGAAATCCCTTCTTTCCTACAGCAAAGTGTTAAAATCACCCTTCTTTCCTCGAGGTCAGGTAAATAGGTCACACCTCACTGTTTCCAGTTTATTTGCACTGTGACTGCAATACTTTCCAGAAAAACTGGGGCTAAAAGGTGTAAATTGAAATTAAACATGGCCAAATGAAAGAGCTGCATCCTGACACCAGGAGTCCAACACAATAAACTATCTACCAGAGATAAAAGATATTTAGTATCAAAAGGCAGAAAAACACCAGAATTCCACTTAGTCTCTGAATCCTCTCCTGTTTGTGTGGAACTCTGCTGAAACTAGATACTCAATGCAGATGCAGCCATAGTTTAGTGTTAAATTCAACTCTATGAAGAAGGCCATTATAAACCAATGGCCACTTAAGACACCTTCTGACAGCTCAAGCAGTGCATGTCTTGTGCTAGTTCTTTGCAGAAGAGGTGACTGTCACTCTGGGTGTCCCTTCCTGCCTAAATACTTGGGAATTAAAAAATATATAAAATATATAAAGATCTTGGTGTAGCAGACAGCCTAGATTTTCTGCGTATTCTAAAAATATTGAAAAAACAGATTTCCCTTTGACTCATAGAAGAGAGGAGAATACAGACTGCCTTACACATGCATGGCTGTGATGGAAGACGCTATTGTTACTTCTCAGATTTCTGGTTGAAGAATTTTCTTCTTCCAAACTGCAAAAGTCATGAAACAATTTGTAAGAAAGGCTTTTACATAATGCAGTCAATAAAACAACAGCAGAAGGAGCTCATAATCGCTTTGGCTGTGTATACTAGAAATCTGAATGTGCATACTGTATAAATGGTGTGTCAGGACTATCCAGCGTTTCTGCAAAGTTTTTGGCATGCACTGAGTAAAATGGAATGACCATAATACATAAATGTCTGCACAGCACTTGAATCCATCAAAATCCACATCTTTAGTTTATCCTCAATAATTTCTCAAAGTGCACCAGTGCCACACAGAGACAGATGCAGGAAAACACAATATAGCCAGTAGCACTCTCCCACATATGGATACCTATATCCAAAATAAGCACTGCAAATAATCTGGGGCCTGAAAACATCAATGTAGTATTCATTGCTGTTTTCACTTCTGGCCACATATGATTTTCTGGTGGAGGAGTTGCCTAGTTTCCTGGTTTGGTTCCACACCAAAGAATTCAATGGATTACTCAGCATTGATTTCAGTTACAGAAAGGTTAGGTGCTAGTGTGGAATTAATACAGATTATTTCCATTCTAAAAAACGGGTGGGCAATTGAGGTGCATCAATCCCACTGACAGCCCAGATCAGTAAGTTTCCTTGAGGTATCATTTCCCATTATGAGCAGCAGCAGCTAAATAGAATCATAAAGTCACAGAATGTTAGGGTTGGAAGGGACCTTAAAGATCATCTCATCTCATTCCAACCCCCTGTTATGAGAAGGGACACCTTCCACTAGACTAGGTTGCTCAGAGTCCCATCCAACCTGGCCTTGAACATGGTCAGGGATAAAATCTAAACCTTCCCATACTAGGAGTTGAACCTGGACTGCCTGGAGTACCTAGTAGAGCAGATACTAGAGGGTTTGGCTTCATAGTTTAGCTTCTGTCCCTGAGCTAAGGGCAATACATGGACATAAAAATGATAAGTAACAACACTTACATAAACATATGTGAAAATAAACTCTCTTTTCAGAACTGTTTGTGCTTTCTTAGTAAGCACCACTCCTCATTTACCAAGAAAAAAGGTCACATAGTAATGACTTTTCTGAAAGCTTTGGTCCCTAGAGTACCCTCGTGAGACAAATTTCTTTTTCCATGAAGTGCTGAGGGAGGAGGGAGTGGCCAGGCACTTGTGGCCAGCTTACAGCTCTGATGCCATGTAGATAACCATATAATGCAAAACATTGTCCCTAAAACAACAGGCAACATTGAACTGTGATCACTTCAGTCCTCTGCACAAACAAAATGATGCAAAAAACCACCCCTACATGACCTTAAGAGATCATGTAATCTCACAGGCACGTGTCCTTGCTGCATGCTAAGCATCAGCTTTTGACTCACAACTCCTCCTTTTTCATATTGGGTCAAAGTCAACTCTATGCAAACAATTGCCACAAGCTCTTTCAGTCTTACTGAGTCCTATTTCATAGCATGATTGAGATTTAAAAGTGAGACAACAGTCTGATAAAATCTTTGCACAAGTAAAGAAATATTTCTGCAAGATAAACTAAATCAGTCTCACTTACAGGCCATTCATTGTCTCATATTCCATTTTAAAGACCTCAGCTGGGCAGGCAGCACAGGTCCACTGAAGACAACTTAGCCACGAATTTACTCGTAAGGTTTCAGCCAGAAGAAATGTATTGCCATGATACCTGGAGAAGCAGCTGGGCTGACTGAATGCACACCATTGTAATTCATACAGAACACAAGCCAAAATATTTATATGCATTGTATAAATATTAGTAAGAAAAGGTCATAATACATGTAAGCATACCAAAAAAAAAAAAGAACTGAAATGTTTGCCTAGCAGTTTCACTGGGAAGGTGAGAGCAGGTAAGGTATGAGGAGATATTTATCACCATTAGTGATATTATTTTATAAAGATGCTACAGGTCAAGTGCTGGCATCAAATTTACATGCTAGGGAGAAGGTTGTAAGATACCACCTTGCCTTCTGCCATAACACTCCGAAAGATTTTTGGACTGTGCAAAGATGATGATCAGCCTGTATGTGCAAACCAGTCAGCCAGAAATCCTCATGCTCTGCTTGCAAACCAATTGACTGGAACTGGAAAGGACAACTGACATAAGTAAACTCTTTGTCAAAGAGCTCAGCCAGTTGGCAGGGAATCTTGAAAACACTAAATTTTTCCAGCCTTGCACAGAGGTTGCCACCAGGTACATTGAGCTAGCGCTGCCAGTCAGTAGGTTTGATGACTATACATTACTCAGAGCTGCTTG
>NW_008678352.1:19786-24320 GCF_000695815.1 Acanthisitta chloris | reverse complement strand
AGCAGGAAAATCTCAGAGGAATTAGAAGAATAGAGCTGTAATGAGAACAGATTTACAACGCCCGGGAGAAAACCTGTCTTAGCCACTTATATCTTGAGGGCCTGCATATTTTGGCTGTGTGTGCCAGCCTTGCACTGTTACAGGTGGTGCCATTCAGCAGAAACCTAAGCAAGATGCAAGTTGTGTCCTGTCAGTGGATTCTTCCTGCCTAGGAGTTCAGCCTAGTGAGAGTTTTCTGTCCCCTTCCATTCTGCCCCCCCAAACCTGCCCCGGGAGGCGCTGGAGGCTCCGTGCAGCCGTGGGCCTGGCGGGGTGTTGGCCTCCTGTGCCAGAGCATCCTCCTGGGCTGCAGGCCCTGCCACCCTTCCTGCCTCGCTCCAAAACTCCCTCCCAACTGATCTTCTCCCGTGCTGGAGCATCCTCCTGGGCTGCAGGCCCTGCCACCCTTCCTGCCTCGCTCCAAAACTCCCTCCCAACTGATCTTCTCCCGTGCTGGAGCATCCTCCTGGGCTGCAGGCCCTGCCACCCTTCCTGCCTCGCTCCAAAACTCCCTCCCAACTGATCTTCCACTGTTCTCCCTCTGAAATCGGGAGGTAGTTCAGAAGGGTTGGAATGAGATTTCCCCCTTTTTGGGGGACTAACTTCTTTAAAGAAGATCAATAGTTTGGGCTTCTGGAACTGACTTGCAAGAGACTGACATAGTGTTTCCATCCTGACACAGATTTATGATTTAATGATGACTTTTAAATCTATATATAAATTCCTATTTAGCTCAGTGATCATAGTTTCCTCTCAACTCCTTACAAAGCTGGGTTTCATGCAGTGCTTTGCACGACAAGGTTGTATTCTGACAAATCATTTCAGGCACTGTTGTGTTAGAAAAAGCAGCAAACATACAGGTCTGCATGGAAGGCGAGACAGGCTGGGAAAGGCTCTTTAAAAAAACATCACTTCATACACCTTGGAATATTTTTGGTGACAAACTGGGAATAGCAAGACAAGTTTATCAATGAGTGAGCACAGCACAGGCAAGGCTGGGAGGCCTGGCAGGTGCTGATGGAACACAGGGTGTTGGGGGTGTTGCTGCTGGAGTGGGTGAAGTAGAGACTTTGGCTCTGGAGCTCAGCATAGACCTGTAAATGCATCACGTGGTGAATGAAGACGAAGTAGCTTTGGGAAGCTGGAGGCTGGATTTAGCCAGACAATGGCACCAAGCCTCTGAAAACCTGAAACATTTCACTCTTAACTTTCTTATTGTAAATTGTTGGTTTTATTGAATGTTTTCATCTGTTTTACTTCCTGCACGCTACTAGTTGCTGAAGTAACCGTTGTGCTTTGGCATCAGCTCAGTTTCAGGTATGATATTTTCAGGTTTAGTTTTTCTTGTGAGAATAAAAATGTTGATGACTTTTACAAAGATGATGAGTGCATGGGGCTGACCAGTTCAGGTCTGAAGCTGGTGATCAGTGCTTCAGTGAAGCCACAGTGAAGACGAGTAGCTTAAGCTTCTTGGTCAGTTGATTTGTGAAGGGGAGGGGAAGAAGAAAAATCATCTGTTCACGAAGAGAATGTTGTATAATTCTTCCCTTCTTCTCCTTGGGAATGCTTGAATTTGACTCTTACACTGTATATTCAAAATACTCTCATTGTTTTAATTTAGTCCTGAACTGATACTAACAATAATACAACCATTGCTCTATAGGCACAGATGGAGTTTCCATACGTTGAGAGTAACATTAAAAGCATTAACATAGGAGATATCCTGCACCCCACCCCTTCAGTGCAGACAGCTTGCAGAAAGAAAATAGCTGATAAATATTCAAGGCAGATATAACAGTGCATTGTATATAAGCATGGACATTGTAAAGCATCCTAGTGTCCCAGCCTGAAGCTTATTTTGGAAAGCTCATTCCAGATGATGCAGTACTTGGCAACCTCCTGGAAATGGCTGAGATTCTTAAGCATATTATAGGGTCTGGAGACCTCACCACAGGAATTGAATGGTTCTGGTAAGCTTCAGTGTGGTAGAATTTAGTCCACACTGACCACTGGAGATGAAAAGGGGCGTGTGTGTGTGTGTGTGTGTGTGTGTGTGAAGAAACATGCTCCCTTTGGAACTACTGATGAAGTAAAAGGTACTAGTGTAAGGGAAGGAACAGCCATTGTGCAGGGCAGGTCAGCCTGGCTGGATTTAAACTTTCATGTATAGATCAAAAAGTCGAGAGGTTAAAGACTGAATCTTGCATTGTTTTTTGAACACTTGCTTTCACAGCTCTTGAGCATATTTGTAGTATGTGCCCCACCTAACTTCCTTCAGCTGTTCTCCCTGATGCAGAGCACTTCCCTTTCCTGTGTGACTTTTCCTCTCCCCATTCTGTTTCCACAGCAATCAGGACTTTATGAGTATAAAATCTTCAGTGGTCTTGCAGACTGTCCCCCAAAACTGTGTGTGGATGTCAGCATGGACTTAGATTTCAGAAAAGAGTGGGATCAGTATGTTAAAGGTAAGCTCATCTGGGCAGTGTAAAAGCAAGCTTTAGTCCACATTGATTCTTCCCACTGAAATTTTGTCCAAAGGCAACTTAAAGTTGCTGTATCCAGCAGCAACTTTGGGCCAGACTTAAATATCTTTTGAGATAAAGCTGCACTCTGCAAATATACCAGTACACTGATATGGAACAGCTCGTGTCTCAAGAGCATATACCTTTCTACAGGAACGAGCTCTTTCCATATTTGTTAAAGCATATAATTGGCATCACTGGTTATGCTGAAGCACCTTGTAGCTTCTAGTAGTTATAATTTCTAGCTTGAATTTTAGTAGATGTTCTAGGAAGAAATGGAGATGTTACCTGTTGTGCATCCTTTTATATTACAGTGGAGCACTGCATCATAGAACACCAGATTGGAAGGGACTTCTAGGATCATCTGGTCCGAGCTTCCTTGGCAAAAGCATGGTGCAGATGCTACGGTCCTGCACCCTGTTCAGTTGAGTCTTAAAAGTGTTCAGTTTTGAGGAATCCACCACTTCCCTGGGGAGATTATTTCAATGGCTGATTGTTCTCATTGTGAAAAATTTTCCTCTGCCTTGCACCAATTTGATGCATAATGGAATGTCTTTTCCTGAAAGCATTGGTTGTTTCTGGCACGTTTTACAGTCAGAAATTGGTGTGTCAAGAGAATAGTTGGTGACTTCAGGCTTTTACAGGGCTTTAACGTTGTCTTTGAAAAAGGGCATTGAACCTGGATATCCATATGATGTTAAAACAAGTCAGCAGTGACAAGGTAAGAATTCGGCTGATGTAGGCATTCAGTAATCCATTTATTTTAAAGATGGAGAGCCTTTCCTTTTCAAGCCTGTGCTTGAAATCAGTTCAGGCCGACGGAACTGAACATGGTCAGAGGGTTTTGCTGAATAAAGGAAAGTGCTCAGACCCAAAGAACTGTTAAATGTTATGCTTGCTAGGGTTAGGACAGCTCCATGGTGAAACGTTGCTGGTAATGCCTGTGGCTGTGTTGATAGAGAGAACCATGTTTGACTCCTGTCAGTACTTGCTCAAGCGTAAGGAGTGCTGTCTTCATTAATAAGTGGGTTTTTTTGTCACAATGGGCAGTACCTTTCTTGTGGCAAAGGCCACTTTGCCATTAATGAAGCAAAAAGAGCCAGAGTGGGACTCAACATTTTCGTATTGGATGGAAAAATACTCTCGAGTTACTTAAGTAATCTTTGTAGTCTTTAAGTGCAGTTAGGGGAACTGAATCCTTCTTAAACAAACAGTTGGGGTTTTTTTTCTGTAATGCCTTCTTAAAGAAAAGAAAGGAAACCGTTGGGGGAAGCTACACCCTTAAGCTAAAAACTAGATAGTGTTGCAGAGATGACATTCATATCCTTGCTGACTGTGGTTTGTTCATCTGTGAATTTATACTTGTGCTGGTACTTAAGTCCAGCATTTCACAGACATTAACTCTTGCAGGGTATAAACATAACAGTAATGCTTTCCTCTAGCTTAAAAATTGATACAAGCCCACCCTTCTTTAGAACTGCAGATATGATGAAATAGTGCTAGCCAAAGTTTTCAATGTAAGTCACATAAGCCTGTTTTTTCTTTCACATTTAGGGAGGAAACTTCCATTGAGAGCCTTCTCGTTTTTTCCGTTCCTGGTCCTTGTTGCTCTTACAGCTATGCAACGGAGGCAGTCCAAGAAAGAGTCCTCTGCTGAAGTGTTGGATGGCATTGAAATAAAAACCTGGCCAGAGTAGAAGTAGCTGTCCTTTTAGTTGAAAAGGAAACTGCTGCTGTGCTGAGTACAAGAGGAGAGATTCTCTAGTTCTGTTCAGCAAAACTCTTTATGAGGCCCTGCCTGGAGGCAGATGTGGACAGGATTCCTGTGAGTACCTCAGAGGGTTGTGCTTTGATCTACTCTTGTCAAGGTTTTGCCCAAGGTCTCGGGAGTTTTGGTATCAGTCTGCTACTGTGCTGTTGTGGCTGTTTCCAAAGCACACTCCTGGATTACCTGCAGGACGTGACATCCCGAG